>NC_064639.1:358054250-358289126 GCF_023864345.2 Schistocerca serialis cubense
CCAATAATGTACTTAACACCACCTCTGGCTCTAGGAAGTGGTCCACAAATATCACATGATATAAGTGATCTTGGTGCTTCAGGTATTATTGAGTGAAGGGAAATTTTATTTCCCTTGTTGTCCGGCTTAGCCTTTTGACAGAGAACACATTTCTGTATGAATTTGTGCACTTTTCGCCTTATATTTGGGAAGTAACAATAAGATCTAATCTTATTAGCACACTTTACAACACCAACATGACCCCAGGTCAAATGTGTAAACCAAATTAATCGTTCTTCATATTCTTCGCGTATGCAGACACACCACTATGGATTCTCAGTCTTCCCAGATTTAAAAAATAAAATATTATTCACAAGCCGGTAGTATTCCAAATTGACCGTAGGATTTTGTTGATTGAATTGTCGTATTATAGCATTCCATGGCCGATCCTTCTTCTGAAGCTGAGCCATTGTCTTACATAAATGACTATAATATAACTTGTAATTAATTTCTTGAAGAAGAAGCACTGGAAATTCTGCCTTATTATTTACATCCATTTCAGGTGTTATTCCTTCTGGAGATCTTGACAATGCGTCAGCTATAATATTTTCTTTTCCGGCTACATGAATAATTTGAAACTGATATTCTTGCAGCGCCAGCGTCCACCTTGACAAGCGAGGATGCAGCAACTTACAAGTTTGTAAAAAGGCTAGTGATTGGTGGTCACAATAAACGGTTATCCTTGAGCCATATACACAATAATTAAACCTTTTCAAAGACCAAATAACTGCTAAAGGTTCCAATTCCGTAGTGGTATATGCTCTTTCACAGGTGGATAAAACTCTGCTAGCAAATGCAATTGGACAAAAGGTTTTTACACCATCGATGTACCTAATTTGAAATAAACAAGATCGTAATCCCACATCTGATGAATCAGTGGCTAAACAGAATCCGACATTCATATCAGGGCGGTGTAATAACGGAGCGTTCATCAGTTGATCCTTAATTTCACAAAAAGCCTTTTCACAATCATTAGACCATTTCCATGGTACATCATCCTCAGGAGCCGGTTTAGTGCTTCAGAGTTCATTGCTTGAGTTTTAATAAATCGACGAAAAAATGAAGCCAAGCCTATAAAGCCTTTCAGTTGTCTTCTGTTTCTTGGAGTTGGAAAATTTTTTTTCGCACTAATCTTCGCTTCTGTTGCATTAATCATATGTCTTAAGAATTTAATTCTCTGAAGAGAAAATGGGGAATTTTTTTAGATTTGCAGTTATACCAGTTTGTTTGAATACAGCAAAAATCCTCATAATAAGTTGTACATGTTCCTCCCAAGTTTTAGAGGCAATTAATAAGTCGTCCACAAAAATTGTTATTCGACTACGTAGTTCTGGTCCAAGGGCATAGTCCAACGCAGAAATAAAAACTCCAGAGGTGATATTGAGACCAAACGGAACGACCTTGAACTGATAGCTTCTCCCTCCTTTTATAAAAGCAGTATACTTTTCTTGAGTCCTTGTCTAACTGGACTTGCCAGAACGAACTTCTCAAATCAATACTGGTTAAATAGGATACATCTTGAAATTTATGTATTAACTCATCGATGTTCTCCGGATGTGTGCGCACAGGTACTATAATTTTGTTAATTTCCCTTGCATCTAATACCAATCGAACTTTTCCTCCTGGCTTTGGTACAACAAGCAACGGAGAACAATATGGGCTGTTCGACGGTTCAATAAGATTCCAGTTTAACATTTTTTTGTATCTCTTCCTGAACTGGTTGTTTTAATCGCCAGGGAATGGGATAGTGTGTGCGGCAAAATGTCTTATGGGGCTTAATCTGTAATGTACAAACATATCCTCTAATAATTCCGGGCTTTTCACCGAAAACTGACTTATATCCTGTTAGTATATTGAATAATTGTTCCCTCTGAGTATCCGTTAGGCAATCTGACTCAGCAATCTTCTGTTCGACTGTTTGTCTGAAATCCTCTACTTGAATTGACTTGATCGGTAGTCGGTACATTTTTTTTTTTTTCAGCACAAATCAACTGCACAGCAGCACCACGGAAATATCGCTCATACACTGCCTCCTTTCTCAGTAAGATCAGTGTAACAAATTGATCTTCGATTTTAAAATGCACCTTTCCTTCTACCAAGTCCAACTTGCAATTGCAGGCTTGCAAAGTTCCAATGCCAAGAATACAATCTACTAACAACTTTTCCACTACAAGGAATGTGCATTGTTTAGCTACATTTCTCAATTTTATCTCTATAAGCGTTTGTATCTTGACGTTCAGGGATTTTGCTCCCACTGCACCTATAACTCGGCAATTTTGTACTGGTAGGACAGGGATTTTCTTAATTTTACTAATTCTGAAAAACAAAGTTCCGGATACTACGTCTGTAGATGAAGCTGTGTCCAATACAACATTGGTTAAAATTCCTCCCACTTCTGTGATGATCTCAGACAAAGGAACCCTTTTATCTTCGACTACACAGGCCTCTAAGTCTCTCGTCAATTCATCTGTCATTAATTCGCCTTCATTATATCTCAACATTGCCACGGAATTAATTTCGTTTAAAACAGGTTTGCCCCTTTTGTATTCCCCGGCCGACTTTACGGAGCATAAAGGCCGGTCCACACGCAACGATCTGTCTGCGCAGATATCGGTACAGATGTCTGTACATGAAAAAGATCGCTGCAAATGCGTTGTGTTCACACGACACAAACTCCAATCTACTACTCGCCTGCCATCTGTCGGTGTAGAAAAGAAATATCAGTGGCAAGCGACTACGCTCGCCGAAAACGTCAGAAGTTTAATTAATTTATTTTGAAATTTAGGAATTGAAGAAATTCTGTTGTGGTCTGTGTTCGCAACTTGTGTTGCAAAAAACATACAGACAAAACGCAGGAAACAGAGAGAGCGGTCAAAATGGTATACATAGTGGCTTCTAAGGCGAAAGCATTTTTCGAACGTACATTTACGGCGAGAGTTGCGGGGCCACCCCGACTGGCGTAATTATTTACAGATGGATGTCGAAACTTATAATTGGCTCTTAACGCTCGTAACCTCTCATATTATACGAAATAATACTTGAATAAGAAGAGCAATTTCTCTCCATGAACGGCTGACGGTGACATTAAGATTCCTGGCAACAGGAAGGAGCTATAAGGACTTTAAAGTTTCAACTGCAATTTCTAAACAAGCATTGAGTGAAATTATACCCAACACAAATGAAGCTATTTACGCTGTCCTGAAGGATGAGTTCATGAAGGCAAGTCAAGTACATTAATTCTGTCAAGTTACAAATAATATTTTTGCTGATGAAGAATCACAATATTTTTGCTGTTTTAGACGTGTTTGAATCACAAAATACCACAAACTTGGCTGGTGCATTTCATCCACTCCAACACCAGATCTTCGAGATTTTTGAACTTTTGATAATGATTTACAGTAAACAGTCCACAATGATTTTTATTATTACCGTCTCTCAGTTCGCTGGTGCGTCAACTTCTCGTAATTTTCAATTATGCAGCTGTCTTTTTGTTCCTGTCACTGTACTCTTTACTTTTAATCTTCCACAAACATGGGTCATTTCTATAAAGTTCAATGAATTCACTGATAAACTGTCTAGAAGACTGACGAGCGTCAGTCATTTTAAAGGTCCGTGCGCACAAAGACAAACATTAGACTGAACAAGCAGCTGTTTCGCGCCAGATTTGCGGCGATCTCCTGTCCACATGCTCCAACTTGTCTGCGCAGATGTGGTTTGAACCCACAGATTTGAGACGATTCGCTCAAACCTCCAACTCCAACTTCCAGGTTTGCACACACCTCATGCCAGTGCAAATCTCCTGTCCACACGCAATTATCTGTCTGCGCAGATGTGATGTGCACAGACATTTGCGCAGACAGATCGTTGCGTGCGGACGGGCCTTAAAGCAGCCCCCTTCAGTTTAAATGTCGAATATTATTTCCTCTTGAATCATCTACTACTCCTGTTATGATTGGTTGTTGTTGATGACTGGTTGTGTTATTTGCTTCACAACGAGGTCCATATTTTCTGTACGCATTATTATTGTTTGAAAACTGCTGGTTCTGATAATCTCTTGCATTTCCAAACATTGGGTTGTATCTGCGACCTGTTCGATTGTCTCTGAATCTGTCCCTCGCAGCTCTTTTATTTAAATTTCCATTTCCGTTGCAAATGTTTCCATTGAATCTCTGACTATTCCTAGTATAATAATCATTAAATCCGTTTCCGTTCCGGTTTGCGTTTGGCGCCTCAATCGCTCTCCTCTGCATAACCGGTTGTCTTGGCCGATGTTCATCTTCCTCGATCATATCTATAGTGTCAAGCGTAGTCATGAAAGAGTCAAGGTCATGCTCATTAATATACAGCATTCTATTTATGATGCTGGCCGGAAGTCGAGATTTTAATATGCCAATCGCGTCTTGTAGAGGCATAGGCTTATCCCAATACCGCGATTTGTTCATATATTTCTCAAAGTATTTCTTTCAAGACCCACGTGAAAAGGAAGAAGGTTCCGGGTATAATACCTCCTGCTTTAAACGTTCTTGTACTCCTTCGCACCAGTATTTGGATAAAAATGCTCGTTCAAAATCTTCATATGTGTCCCAAGTTGATATCGTATCAGATGCCCATATAGCTCCTGACCCCTGAAAGTGTGTCCTGTCACAGTGAAGCCAAATTTAATATTTTTGTGGGATCTAAAATTTAAAAAACCTCTCTCACACCGGCCTGATTTAGCTTCATTGCTCAGGATAGTAAAAAACATGCGTATATTAAGGGAATTCTCATTCACAAAGCAGGCTTATCACATTCACAAAGTTCAATACTGTTCTATCCTGATTAAATTGAGCTTAACTTAAATTCCATAAGTCAGTGAAGGAATTTCGAAGTCTCAGTGCGACGAAAATTGTCAGTCGATCTGTTAAAAACATTTGTAATAATTATTAACTTTTGGTGATCACATGGCGAAGACCGGAGATCTGCTGGTAAAACCGTGTTAGCCTATTTATTTGAAGTAATAAACTGGATATCTTGAGCATACAAAACGGCAGGTTCGTCCACTGTAAATCAGACGTTCCCCACTGATCCCGTGCAACACAGCGTAGTAAGCAGACACTGTCAATAATAATGAGTTAAATAATACGCGAACACACTTACTTTAGTTCATGTATTAAATTCCTCCTCATACAGAATCTCATCAAGATGGCGACTAGCTCAACAATACATACATATACATCCTCCTTCTTTCACGGCTAATCGGCTAGATCCCCTTCATTCTTTTCATAAGAGAAAACATAGATAGCAGAGAAGCTATTCCATGGAGTAAATGGACGCTCCAAGAAATAATAGGGCTTGAAACTACTTTGCATTGATAATCATCGTATATTAAAGTTTAGGCATCGGTAAGATAAGAAGAGATATTTCGAGATATGTACTGAGTTATATAATTTATAAAATTTCTGAAAATATCGCGGAGAGACCGCTGCAAGATACGTTACAGGCAGTGAAGCTGTTTTCATAACTAGTCAGGTCAGTATCCTCTAATTGGTATAAATAATGGCTCTACTTTATGAAGTGAAAGTCTGGTTTATAAAAGCCTGCCAAGAATTTTCTGGAAATTCATATTCTTTAATTGAAATATTTTATAAGCTAACACGTTATTAATTTATGGATGTCCATCTTATTGGATGGACGATTGACTTCAGCTGATGATACATATGAGAAAAAAATTCCACCTCAGCTGTATCTTGAGAACGTCTTTATTCTGTCACACAACTAGTTTCGGCGGCACATTATTGCCATCTTCTGGCCCCATCACTGCAAAAAGAATTTTTGATTTCCTTGGCGCATTTACCATGGTATCCTTGTTACTAGCGCACATGGGTTAGCTTTCATCAGGAGACTATACTCGACACCGTGTTGTCTCCAATGCAGGATGGCACTGGAGACAAAACGATGTCAGGCATAGGCTAATGATGAAAGCTAGCCCGCATGTGCTATAAAAACAAAGTAGTAACAATGCCACAGTAAATACTCCAAGGAAATCGAAAACTCATTTGGTAGTGGTGGGGCCTGAGGATGGTGGTAATGTGCCGCCGAAACTAGACGTGTGATGAATTAAGGACGTTCTCAAGATACAGCTATGGTGGTACATCCACTCATTCTAGGGAAATCATAAATTTTTCGAATCAACAAAATAAGTGCTATAATACTTTAACAATGGATTTCTCAAGGGTTGTATATTAAGACTCGAAAATTCTGGAATTCTAATAATGAGAGGGGTCGAATTTTGAAGTGTACGCGGTTTACATGAATTGCAAATTTTGTATGTCTCTCTAAATAAACTGTTGCTACATTACGTATTTAGGCTATTGTAATCATCAGCCTATAAACCATATATTGAATAACTAAGTATGCCTAATCTATGTATTATGATGGGTTTTGTTTACTTTTTTTCCTGTGCCAATTTTTTCATCTCGTAGTAGAATTTGCTACCTCAGTTATTTGCTGGATTTGTCCCAATCTCTGTCTTCCTGTACGTGTTTACCTCTACAACAACCATGGAAGTTATTCCCTGGTGTCTTAATAGATGTCCTATCACCCTGTCCCTTCTTTTGCCAATGTTTTCCATGCATTCCTTTTCTCGTCGATTCTGCGTAAAATCACTTCATTCCTTACCTCGTCAGCCCACTTAATTTTCCACATTCTTCCGTAACACCAAATCCCAAATGCTTCGATTCTCTTCTGTTCCGACTTTCCCACAGTCCGTGTTTCACTATCATGCAATGCTGTGCTCCAAACCTACATTCTCAGAAATTTATTCCTCAAATTAACGCCTATGTTTAATACTAGTAAACTTATCTTGACCAAGAATGCCCCTTTTGCCAGTGCTAGGCTGCTTTTTGAGTCTTCCTTGGTCCGTCTATCATGGGATATTTTGCTGACTACGAAGTAGATTCATTTACTTCGTGCTCACCAATTCTGATGTTAAGTTTCTCGCTATTAACATGTCTGCTACTTCTCATTACTGTCGTCTTAATTCGAATTACTCTCAATCCAGATTATGCACTTGTTACACTGTTCATTCTTTTCAACAGATCCTGTTAATCTTCTTCTCTTTCACTCAGAATATCAATGTCATCAGTGAATCTTAGCACCGATATCCTTTCACCTTGAATTTTAATCCACTCTTTATCTTTCCGTCACTGTTTCTTCGAGGCATAGATTGGACAGTAGAAGACGAGTTACTGGCGTAAGTAAAGCTGTAAGGACGGGGCTTGAGTCGTGCTTCGGTAGCTCAGATGGCAGAGCACTTGGCCCACGTAAGGCAAAGGTCCCGAGTTCGAGTCTTGGTCCGGCACTCAGCTTTAATCTGCCGGGAAGTTTCATATCAGCGCACACTCCATTGCAGACTGAAAATCTCATGGGGCTGTGTAGGTTCTTTAAATGGCCTACAGTTATAAACAAATATTCGAGCCGTCTACGTACGGCAAAGATATCGTAGGGATGTATGATTATACCTACGCTGAAAGGAAATTGAAGAACAGAAATAGCAATTATTTTGTAACTCATTTGTCTTTTTTCACGGATCTCGCTGTCGGTCGGTCTTCTGAGATGGCGCGGGAAAGACGTATGTAATCGAGTTGTCTCAGTATTGTGTTAAGTAAAGTTCTAATATGTGGGAGTCGCAAGTTTTTCATTTTGCTACCGAGTTACGTCCTAATTTCCTTCTCCCGATGCGACGAGGATTTGCAATTTAAAATTCGGCTCTTCGGAGAGGAAGTCAACTCGAGGATGTAATAGCCGCCGCAGCCACATTGTACGTCGCTAGAGAGAAAAGGTAAATTATCAATCCACGCACAAAAACTATGAGGTTAGCACATATTTAATGTTTTAGAACGCATTTATGCCAGCACACGTTTCTGGGCATACAATTTTTCATGCGGCTTCCCGATAATTGATTAATATATATCTCTCACAAATCAATATATCTGGCGACCTACAGAAGGACGTCGCCATCGGGAGAGAGTTAGCACGTTTGTAATAATTTAAAATAATTATATAATTTTATAAATTTTCTATTATAATAATTTTTATCATTCTCTGTTTCATGAATGGGATACTTGTTATCGCAACGAGAAGAGAAAAGGAAAGCACACGATGTGCAATAGGTTAAACATCATGAATTGGAGAATAAACTCCGGGAAGAGCGAGAAAGCCAACGAAAAGATAGGAAAGTTCACGATCCAACGTGCGCATGACTGCGCTTACAAGGGAACCTACCCATCGCACCCCCCTCAGATTTAGTTATAAATTGGCACAGTGGATAGGCCTTGAAAAACTGAACACAGATCAATCGAGAAAATAGGAAGAAGTTATGTGGAACTACGAAAAAACAAGCAAAATATACAAACTGAGTAGTCCATGCGCAAGATAGGTAACATCATGGCTACTGTGAACACAGGAGCGCCGTGGTCCCGTGGTTAGCGTGAGCAGCTGCGGAATGAGAGGTCCTTGGTTCAAGTATGCCCTCGAGTGAAAAGTTTTCTTTATTTTCAGACAATTATCAAAGTTCAGGCACTCACACATAATCAAATTCACTCTCCAATATTCCAGGACATGTTCAGATTTCCTTGGACATATGCAAGATTTGATGGTCTACACAGGGAAAAATTTGAAAACGTTAAAAACATATGTTTTGACAGAGCACAGGGAAAACTGTGCGACTGTGAAACTGTTGCATTCATTTGTTGCAGTTTATGTGACAAACTCTTACGTTTTCATCACTTTTTTGGGAGTGATTATCACATCCACAGGAAAACCTAAATCGGGCAAGGTAGAAGAATCTTTTTACCCATTCGCCAAGTGTACAAGTTAGGTGGGTCGACAACATATTACTGTCATGTGACGCACATGCCGTCACCATTGTCGTATAGAATATATCAGACGTGTTTTCCTGTGGAGGAATCGGTTGACCTATGACCTTGCGATCAAATGTTTTCGGTTCCCATTGGAGAGGCACGTCCTTTCGTCTACTAATCGCACGGTTTTGCGGTTCGGTCGCAAAACACCGACGCTAAACTTATTACAGTGAACAGAAACGTCAATGAACGAACGGACATATCATAACTTAAAAAAAAAAAAGTAAACTCTTCATTCGCGGGAAGACTTGAACCAAGGACCTCTCGTTCCGCAGCTGCTCACGCTAACCACGGGACCACGGCGCTCCAGTCTTCGGATTAGCCATGGTGTTGCCTATCTTGCCCATGGACTACACAGTTTGTATATATTTTTTTTTTTCATAGTTCCACACAACATCTTCCTGTTTTCTCGATTGATCTGTGTTCAGTTTTTCAAGGCCTATCCACTGTGCCAACTTATAACTAAATCTGAGGGGGGGTGCGATGGGGAGGTTCCCTTGTTAGTAGCGTATCTGCCAAAAGTGATCGTAGTACCTTTCCAAATCCAATTCCCAAATTGAAGCGTTTCCGTAAAATACGTAAACAACTGGACAGAAAATTAATTTTAGGGAGAGAAACTTCTGCATATACTTGCGTTTTGATAGAAGTTAGCGAGGCAACACTGGCTAGCTTTCGGAGTGATATCCTCACTGTTACAAACAGAATATTTCATTTTCAAAAGTATTCACTTATTTTCTCATTTTGTGTGTTAAAAATTAGTTCACCCAAAAGGCCCATTGTTGTCAGTCCATTGTCGTATAGCCAGGGACATGATGTCGCCAAATGGATTTGGCAACAAATGAAATCCAAACTGAAAATGTCGGTCGCAATGACGACGACCAATTACATTTTCGAATTAACGTGGACACAGATGAGAGTAACATTATCATTCGAAATGATACAATGATGACAGTAGATGAGACAAGGTCACAATTTTCTCCAGTGAGAATTTTTTCCTCTGGTGAAAATGTTAACACGAGACAGCCTGCTTGCCTGCTTGCTACACTTGCGACTAAGGCAGAGGATAGGGTGCATTGCGCACACCGGAAACCCCGATTAAGACGCAAATGTTATTTAAACAAATCTTCAATGAGTTTTCAGATACACAAAGGGAATTATTTGAAGTGCAAAAGCAAACTCTTGATGCTTTCAAAACCTACATAACAGAACAGTTCAATGACTTGGCAAAAGATCTGCGTGCTGATCTTTCAAATTAATTATCGGATATACTTTTAAGTATGGGGAAAGGCCTGAAAACACAATTGCTCAGTGATTTGTCACAAGCTATAGATAATTTAAGCCAAAGAGTGCCATCATTAGGCAAGACATAAGAACAGCCCGCGGAAAAGGTGGCGGAAGTATCTTGAGGCTCAAAGATGCAGCGGGAACAGTCACAATTGTTTCAGAATATAAATACACTAGTAGGTACTATTGACGGGTTGCAAACAGCGTACAAATGTCTACCTAAACAGGTGCAAGACCTGTCATGGTAACTAAATAGCATAAGTTTAAATACTCATTTCATGAGAAAGGAGCAAGAAAGAATAGATAAAGTCATTAAAGAAATAAAGGATAGAGCCGAGGCTGTTATCCTAGACCAATGCAGTGCCCTGGCGCGTGAAAGTAATCCAGGAACATAAGGGTTACGTAGACGTAATCGCGGAAGCCATGAAGGTACGGAACGCAAAACTAAGAGCTGAAATAGATCAGAGGTAGAAAGCACTGGAAGAAAAATCGCGGACTAACATCGTTAATAACGCTGAAAAAGAAAGGGAACATTCAGCCCCAAGCCATCAGGTGTCAACTGACAGGACAAATAATCCGAACATCTAACGGCACTTGAACCCTAACCTATCAGGTGAAACAGATGGCAACTAGAACATGCAGCACGTGCTGCCGACTTCTATAACTGTCGCGCAGAGGTATTCGGAAAATGATCCGATACATCAAAACAGATAGCCGTACCGTAGGTGCTACCACAACGGTGGAGTATCTCTCGAGAGGATAGACAAACGTGTGGTTCCTGAAGAGGGGCAGCAGCCTTTTCAGTAGTTGTAGGGGCAACAATCTGGATAATTGACTGATCTGGCCTTGTAACATTAACCAAAACGGCCTTGATGTGCTGGTACTGCGAACGCTTGAACCTAAGGGGAAACTACAGCCGCAATTTTTCCCGAGGGCATGCAACTTTACTGTATGGCTAAAAGATGATGGCGTCTTCTAGGGTAAAATAGTCCGGAGGTAAAATAGTCCCCCATTCGGATCTCCAGGCGGGGACTACTTAGGAGGACGTCGCTATAACGAGAAAGAAAACTGGCTTTCTATGGATCGGAGCGTGGAATGTCAGATCCCTTACTCGGGCAGATGGGTTAGAAAATTTAAAAAGGGAAAAGGATAGGTTAAAGCTAGATATAATGGGAATTAGTGAAGTTCAATGGCAGGAGGAACAAGACTTCTGGTCAGGTGAATACAGGGTTATAAATACAAAATCAAATAGGGCTAATGCAGGAGTAGGTTTAAAAAAGAATAGAAGCACAAATGGTTCAAATAGCTCTGAGCACTATGGGACTTAACTTCGGAGGTCATCAGTCCCCTAGAACTTAGCACTACTTAAACCTAACTAACCTAAGGACATCACACACATCCATGCCCGAGGCAGGATTTGAACCTGAGACCGTAGCGGTCGCGCGGTCTCAGACTGTAGCGCCTAGAACCGCTCGGCCAATCAGGCCGGCAATAGGAGCACAGGTAAACTACTACGAACAGCATAGTGAACGCATTACTGAAGCAAAGATAGACACGAATCCCACGCCTACCACAGTAGTACATATTTATATGCAAACTAGCTCCGCAGATGACGAAGAGATTGAAGAAATGTATGATGAGATAAAATAAATTATTAAGATAGTGAAGGGAGACGAAAGGAAAAGGAAGAGAAAGAAAAGTAGTAGGTGAATATGGAATGGGGGTAAGGAATGAAAGAGGAAGCCGCCTGGTAGAATTTTGGGCAGAGCATAACTTAATCATAACTAACACTTGGTTTAAGAATCATGAAAGAAGGTTGTACACGTGGAAGAGGCCTGGAGATACTAGAAAGTTTCAGATAGATTATATCATGGTAAGACATTTCCAGGGGCACTTGTGGACTCTAACCACAATCTATCGGTTATGAACTGTAGATTAAAACTGATAAAACTGCAAAAAGGTGGGAATCTAAGGAGATTGGACCTGGATAAACTGAAAGAACCAGAGGTTGTAGAGAGTTTCAGAATGAGCATTAGAGAACGATTGACAAAAACTGGGGAAAGAAATACAGCAGAAGAAGAATGGGTAAATTTGAGAGATGACATAGTGAAGGCAGCAGAGGATCAAGTGTGTAAAAAGACGAGGGCTAGTAGGAATCCTTGGGTAACGGAAGAGATATTGAATTTAATGAAGCAGTCACAAAAGGAATACAAACGTCTAAAAAATGAGATCGATAGGAAGTGCAAAATGGCTAAGCAGGGATGGCTAGAGAACAAATGTAAGCATGTAGAGGCATATATCACTAGGGGTAAGATAGATACTGCCTACAGGAAAATTAAAGAGACCTTTTGAGAAAGGAGAAGGTCAAGAGCTCAGATGGAAAACCAGTTCTAAGCAAAGAAGGGAAAGCAGAAAGGCAGGAGGAGTATATTGAAGGTCTAATACAAGAGCGATGTACTTGAGGGCAATATTATGGAAATGGAAGAGGACGTAGATGAAGATGAAATAAGAGATATGATACTGCATGAAGAATTTGACAGAACACTGAAAGACCTAAGTCGAAACAAGGCCCCGGGAATAGACAACATTCCATTAGAACTACTGATAAACTTGTGAGAGCCAGCCCTGATTAAACTCTACCATCTGGTGAGCAGGATGTATGAGACAGACTAAATACCCTCAGACTTCAAGAAGAATATAATAATTCCAATCCCAAAGAAAGCAGGTGTTGAGAGGTGAGAAAAATACAGAACTAACAGTTTAATAAGTCACGGCTACAAAATACTAACACCAATTCTTTACAGACGAATGGAAAAACTGGTAGATGCCGACCTCGGGGAAGATCAGTTTGGATTCTGTAGAAATGTTGGAACACGTGGGGCAATACTGACCCTAAGACTTATTTTGGAAGCTAGATTAAGGAAAGGCAAAGCTACGCTTCTAGAATTTGTAGACTTAGAGAAAGCTTTTGACAATGTTGACTGGAATACTCTCTTTCAAATGCTGAAGGTGGCAGGGGTCAAATACAGGGAGCGAAAGGTTATTTGCAATTTCTACAGAAAGCAGATGGCAGTTATAAGAGTCGAGGGGCGAGAAAGGGAAGCAGGGGTTGAAAAGGGAGTGAGAAATGTTATTCAATCTGTATACTGAGCAAGCAGTAGTGGAAACAAAAGAAAAATTTGGAGCAGGAAATAAAATCCATGGAGAAGAAAGGTTTGCCGACGATATTGTAATTCGGTCAGAGACAGAAAAGGACCTGGAAAAGCAGTTGAACGGAATGGACAGTGTCTTGAAAGGAGGATATAAGATGAACATCAACAAAAGCAAAACCAGGGTAATGGAATGTAGTCAAATCAGAAGATGCTGAGGAAATTAGATTAGAAAATGAGGTACTTAAAGTAGTAGATGAGTTTCGCTATTTGAGCAGCAAAATAACTGGAGAGCTGCATCAAACCAGTCTTTGGACTGAAGACCACAACAACAACAACACATCAAAACAATGCCACGCCGGCAACAAACAGTGCTGCATGCCTTCCTACTTTGCTCGCGGATGATGGCTTATTACGACACAGTTTCCGACTTGTTCTTGCGAAGGTAAGGAAACAAACTCAGTCGTGTTCATAAGAGCCTTCCGGAACGTTTTACTCAAGGAATTAGACCGAAGCACGGAAGATACGCTTTGTGGTAAGTTACAAACAGGGTGATGTCTTGCTGTGGGCCACTGACATGGCGGAAAAATGTCACACCTATGAACAGTTTGACAGGGCATTTTAGACAAGTTCTGGTCCATTACAGTACCAGAGAGACTGAGGGGCGAAGTGTTTAACCTGGCGCCATTCAGCTGTATGAAAGGAGGGCCCAGAAGATGCTTCGAGAAGTATCTCAATAAAAATCGATACTGGACAAACCCGACATCACACATAGATGTCCTAAAATCCGGAAAATCCGACTAACGGCTAACAAACGAAAGAAATTAATCATCACTCCTGAGCACGATATAGAGAATTTCCCCTCAGTTCTCTATTCCATTGATTTTATTTATGAAAAGACATCTTCGCAACCATTACGTGATAACGTACTAACGTGCAAGCAGACCCCACACGAACTAATGCACAACACGTCAGAAATGGCAATAACAACCAACACAGTTGGCAGCCATATCCCCCTCGGAACAATACCAACAGGAACCAGTTTGGTAACGGAAAGAAGCAAAAATTCAAGCGAGGATATAAAAACGACCAAGGACAGAATTTCAGTCGGACACGATTTAATGGCCAGAGGGGTTATAGTCAGCAAGCGAACAATGTGCCACCGACCCGATCGGCCACTGGAAAACGCAAAAGGCAAACTGGCGACAAATATTCCGCTGCCGGCTGGCTATAATCAGTACAATCAAAATTACGTTTCGAATAGCGGCCAGGGAGAACGAAATTTCGAATCGAGAACAGCGCAAGATACTAACTGGCGAAACCAACCACACAATGTGCACGTAGCTGAGGCGACACCTAACGAAGAGGTCAGTGCTCAGAGCAATTCGGAAAACTCGAATCGGTCTCGATAAGCCCCTGTTCGATTTACAGTAATAGGGGTGGGGGCATGGACCTAGTTAAAAGCTATTTTCTTAGATACGAAGCTATGGTGACAACAAAGATGACCAGTGTCTGGAGAAAATTTACAAACTGTGTAGATGTAAATGAAGACACAGTACAGACAGTAATTAGTGCACAAATGTTTGATTTAAGGGTACCCGTAGTACTGGACACTGGGCCTATGACGAATGTAAATTCACAGGGTCTGTTTGGCCAATTACAAAAACTAGGACACATACCGACGCTTCCAGTCGAAAAATGTGAAATCTAAACAGCTGTAGGAAGTAGATTTAAGGGCATAAAATTGCAGGCATGGATTCCTATTCAAAGTCAGAGCTTCTCTTTACAATGCATTTTTCTTGTGGTTGAAAGGCTAATAGTAAAGTGCCTTATCGGCATGACACCATTAGGAAGCACCAAGCACAAATTGATATTGGTAAGGGGAAGTGTCATTCCTTTGTGAACGACCGACAATATTCAGTAGACCAACCAAAACGCACTGTTGACATTCGAAGACAATTCTTCTTTCCTACCGTCATGTTTGTAAACACACAGAGAATTGAACATCCTCAGGAAGAAGAAATAGGCAATGAAATCGTGCGCGCCAATATATGTGACTCAGCATGTCTTACAGAAGAACAAAAGGAAGAACTGCAGGATCTTTTAATGCGTTTTGCTCATGTTTTTGAGTGACTCCCTGGATTAATCAAAGGAAACAAATACAAAATGGAGATGTACCCACACGAAACCTTCTGCTTTTCGTATTACCCCATCTCATGGGCCAAGAAGACGGCTCTTAGGGAAGACATCAATAGAACGCTAAACTGGGAAATAATAAAACCATCCTTATTTCCATAATAGAGCACCATTTTGACAGTTAGCAACTCAGATGGTAGCATCCGCCTCGTGCTCGATGCATGAGGAATAAATAAAATTATTGTGCCTGTCAGGACACGGCCTGACAACCTGGAAGAACAGCTTCTAAATTTCATTACTTTCATAATATATCTCCAAACCTCGTACTGGCAAATTGTTCTACATGACAATAGCCATAAGTAAATCGCTTTTGTATGTGGGGGCAGAAGCTTTGAGTTCTGTGTTCTCCCTTTTGGTTTAAACATCAGTGCAGGGGTATTTCTGCTTTAGATCGAGTCTTAGGACCTGAATTGTTAAGTAGAGTCACCATGTATGTTGATGATTTACTGATTGCTACCCACACGTGGTCAGAACACTTAAGTCTCTTAGCTCAAGTCTTGTATCAGTTTTCAGAATACAGAGTCACAGCCAACCTAATGAAGTCACATCTCGGTAAGGAAAGTTAAACTCCTCAGACACATAATACCACCTCAGGGTGGTATCAGACATTGCTGTCAGACATTGTCCTGTACTTCAAAATAAGAAACAGATGAAGGGATATCTTGGATTAGTATCTTTCTTCAGAAAGTTTATACCACAGCAGCTTTTAAGTAATGATGCGGAAGAACCACCCTCGGTTATGGACCAAGCAATACCGAATTGATTTTGACAACATCAAAGAAGCTCTTTTCAATGCCGGCTTCTTTCATCATCTTGACATCACCCAGGATTTTTGTCTGTGTACAGACGCATCCTAGCAAGGTCTGGGGGCTTGTTTATTCCAAACCACTGACACGAATGGGGAGTTTACCCCCAAGGTAATTATATTTGCTAGTAGTACCGTATCTGAATCTTAACGAGCATATTTCGTGATCGAATTGGAAGCTCTCGCAGTAATAAGGGCGTTCAAAAAGTTCGTATATTACCTGTGGGCAAAGCATAACGAGGTGTATTGCAACCATCAGTCTTTGTCCTTCCCTCTCACTTGTAAACTCTTACATAGGAGAATCGCTAAGTGGTGTTTGCATTTACAGGAATTTGATTTTGAAATTGTGTATATCAAAGGTAATTGCAACGTAGTTGCTGATGCATTATTGAAGCTTCCATAAGGCCTAGATGAATTCTCGGAATTCATGCAGAACAATTCAGAAATCAGGGTTCTGTCGATGAAAACTAAAAAACATAGGCCATACTACGTTAGAATGTGTAAAAGTGTGGAGCAACTGCAGCAGAAGGATCCCAGGTGGTAAATCAGGGTTCTGTCGATGAAAACTAAAAAACATAGGCCATACTACGTTAGAATGTGTAAAAGTGTGGAGCAACTGCAGCAGAAGGATCCCAGGTGGTAAAAGCTAAGGATAAAACTGATGCAGAACAACGATGAAAGGTTGAAAATTTTTTTTATGATTTACCAGAGTGTATTGTTTCACCGACAAAAATGGTTCAAATGGCTCTGAGCACTATGGGACTCAACATCTGTGGTCATAAGTCCCCTAGAACTTAGAACTACTTAAACCTATCGACATCACACACATCCATGCCCGAGGCAGGATTCGAACCTGCGACCGTAGCGGTCACGCGGTTCCAGACTGAAGCGCCCTTAACCGCACGGCCACACCGGCCGGCTCCAGTTTCACCGACACCACCCAGAGCAGAGACATTGGTGCGTTTGTTTACCAGAGGATCATGTTAACGACTTTGTATTATACACCCACAATATTTGGGGATACCATGCCGTCTCAAAATGCCTTAGCAACATAAACGCTTATTGTTACTGTATAAATATAAGATGAAAAGTCCTGCAGATAGTACGGAAATTCGTTGTGTGTCAGAAGGCTAAGCATACAAACAAGTCAAAGCTATTGGAACTACACCCGATATTGACTAAAAGACCCTCGGAGATAGTTTTCTTGGACGCGCCTGGATCGTATCCGCAAGGGAAAGGGAAAATGCGATATGTTGTTCAGCTATACGACGTTTTCTCCAAATACGTCAAATTGTATGTTGTGCGGTCAGTGACTCCCAGTTCCATCATCAGAATAATTAACAACGGATTAGCCGGCCGGAGTGGCCGTGCGGTTCTAGGCGCTACAGTCTGGAGCCGAGCGACCGCTACGGTCGCAAGTTCGAATCCTGCCTCGGGCATGGATGTGTGTGATGTCCTTAGGTTAGTCAGGTTTAATTATTTCCAAGTTCTAGGCGACTGATGACCTCATAAGTTAAGTTACATAGTGCTCAGAGCCAAAACAACGGATTATCTACCCAGAGTGGGCATGCCGGAAATATTGTTGACAAACAATGCGTCATACTTTACAGGCAACCGCTGGAAAGAGTTCATGAACACTCACAACATTAAACATACAGGGTATAATATTTAAGTTGACAAACCGGAATGACTCGAAAAATATGTTTCACATGAAAAAATGTGTAGAATTCAAAGTTGATTATTTTCGAGAGGGACATCTGCTGGATCTAAAATTAGTCCGCCTCCCCAGCACCCTGGGGGTGGGGAGGGATGAAAGTTTAAAATTTCAAATGGGAACCCAAATTTTTATTGTAGAATCAGATTCTACATAAAAAACTACGTACATTTTGTCTTAAACATTTGTTTTGATTCTTGGTAGCCGGCGTTGTAATTCAAGAAAATCCATGTTCACATTTTTGCATGGAAAATGGTTATGGATAAATAAAAAATACTTATTTACTTCAAAATTTTGATTCGCTGAAACTAAAACTTTCCATCTCTCCCCATAGGCTGGGGTTAGAGAGAGAGAGGAATAAGAGTTTTGCAAATGTTGAGCCGAATCTGCGGAAAAAATTAATATTTGGGTCAACATTTGTAAAACTAAGTTACCTCTCGCCCCACCCCCAGGGGCTGGGGCGGCGGGCTAATTTTAGCACTAGCAGATGTCCCTCTTGAAAGTAATCAACTGATAAAGAATGAACTGCATACTGACAGAAAGTGAAAATATGACTATTAAAAGTGTGATGCTTTAGTAGCCAGCGAGCAACTATGTACTTAGTTTTAAGTTAATATTTAAGTGTCCTTCCAGCGAGCAATGCAGAGTCATGTCCTGGGTAAAAAAGGGAACACAATAGTTAGGTTTTCGTACCAAAGCATAAGGGCTGTACCGAAAATAAATTGTATGTATAAAATTATGAGAGTGTGATGGTGTGAATCCATGTATGAAAAAGCTGCAGTACGCCAGATGTGTAAAAAGTTGAACTTAGGTCTTGTGCTACCGAATTCAAGAGGTCAGACTACGTTTTATCTGTCCATGGGACTGAGGAGAGCGCCAAGCAAGAGTTATTACAATATACACTCCTGGAAATTGAAATAAGAACACCGTGAATTCATTGTCCCAGGAACGGGAAACTTTATTGACACATTCCTGGGGTCAGATACATCACATGATCACACTGACAGAACCACAGGCACATAGACACAGGCAACAGAGCATGCACAATGTCTCCACTAGTACAGTGTATAGCCACCTTTCGCAGCAATGCAGGCTGCTATTCTCTTATGGAGACGATCGTAGAGATGCTGGATGTAGTCCTGTGGAACGGCTTGCCATGCCATTTCCACCTGGCGCCTCAGTTGGACCAGCATTCGTGCTGGACGTGCAGACCGCGTGAGACGACGCTTCATCCAGTCCCAAACATGCTCAATGGGGGACAGATCCGGAGATCTTGCTGGCCAGGGTAGTTGACTTACACCTTCTAGAGCACGTTGGGTGGCACGGGATACATGCGGACGTGCATTGTTCTGTTGGAACAGCAAGTTCCCTTGCCGGTCTAGGAATGGTAGAACGATGGGTTCGATGACGGTTTGGATGTACCGTGCACTATTCAGTGTCCCCTCGACGATCACCAGTGGTGTACGGCCAGTGTAGGAGATCGCTCCCCACACCATGATGCCGGGTGTTGGCCCTGTGTGCCTCGGTCGTATGCAGTCCTGATTGTGGCGTTCACCTGCACGGCGCCAAACACGCATACGACCATCATTGGCACCAAGGCAGAAGCGACTCTCATCGCTGAAGACGACACGTCTCCATTCGTCCCTCCATTCACGCCTGTCGCGACACCACTGGAGGCGGGCTGCACGATGTTGGGGCGTGAGCGGAAGACGGCCTAACGGTGTGCGGGACCGTAGCGCAGCTTCATGGAGACGGTTGCGAATGGTCCTCGCCGATACCCCAGGAGCAACAGTGTCCCTAATTTGCTGGGAAGTGGCGGTGCGGTCCCCTACGGCACTGCGTAGGATCCTACGGTCTTGGCGTGCATCCGTGCGTCGCTGCGGTCCGGTCCCAGGTCGACGGGCACGTGCACCTTCCGCCGACCACTGGCGACAACATCGATGTACTGTGGAGACCTCACGCCCCACGTGTTGAGCAATTCGGCGGTACGTCCACCCGGCCTCCCGCATGCCCACTATACGCCCTCGCTCAAAGTCCGTCAACTGCACATACGGTTCACGTCCACGCTGTCGTGGCATGCTACCAGTGTTAAAGACTGCGATGGAGCTCCGTATGCCACGGCAAACTGGCTGACACTGACGGCGGCGGTGCACAAATGCTGCGCAGCTAGCGCCATTCGACGGCCAACACCGCGGTTCCTGGTGTGTCCGCTGTGCCGTGCGTGTGACCATTGCTTGTACAGCCCTCTCGCAGTGTCCGGAGCAAGTATGGTGGGTCTGACACACCGGTGTCAATGTGTTCTTTTTTCCATTTCCAGGACATAAGATGTCTCAACATTGTTTTACACTTGCTTATTGGCACAATTCAAGGAGTGACATATTCGTGCACAACAGAAAACACAAGAGTGATATCCTGTAGTAAAATGGAGTATCAGTCACCGACATTGAAGTACACTGTTTACAGAGCCCGCCTGGCTAGCCGAGCGGTCTAACGCGCTGCTTCCCGACCAGGAAGGCGTGTCGGTCCCCGCCGCAAATCCGCCCGGCCGATTAGTGTGGAGGTCCGATGTGCGGGCCAGCCTGTGGATGGGTTTTAAGGCGGTTTTCCGTCTGCCTTGGCAAATGCACGCTGGTTCCCCTTACTGCGCCTCAGTTACACTATGTCGGTGATTGCTGCGCAAACACTGCCTCCACACATTACACCATAATTACTCTACCACGTAAACATTTGGGGTTACACTCGTCTGGTGCGAGACGTTCTCAGCGTGGTCCACTGGGGGCCGAACCCTACAATAACCCTGGCTTCGGTGTGGGGCGGCGGTGGGGTGGGTGGACTGCTGTGGACTGTTGTGGGGTTGTGAACCACTGCGGGCTAAGGCGGGACGAAGCCCCCCCCCCCCCCCCCCCCCGTCGTTTCTAGGTCCCTGGTTCACTAAACAATACACACACTGTTTACAGTCGATGATGACACTTGTGTAACGCAATACTGTACTGTCGGAATGAATCACTAGATGGTAAACACAAAGTGAATTAACACGAATAGACAGAAGTGAAATGACGTACTCAGTAGTTCTCTCGTGATGAACAAAGGATTGCAGTAGTAAGAATAAAAACTAAATGCTTCTTCCTACCCATAACATTTTCTGTAGACCAGTAAACACGTCCTAGTAAACGAGTCAGAGGGGCAGCTAGCCGTAGTTATGTAGGCTTACCGCGATTTCATATTACGAAGCTTTCTGTCCTCCGCATCTGTAACGACGGACACTCATATGCTATGCATGAACAGAAAACTTTTGCACATCATGTAATAATATTGTATGCAAATATGTTGTCAATACTGGAAAATGAAGTTGAAAAAAAACGACAACTTGCGTAATGTTAAAGTAAAATGAGACTGTGAATACAGATTGCTCACAAATGAACATTCAAAGTGTTAATTCCTGAGAGTAAATGCGATAAAAATGATAACGTAAAAACTGAAAGATATTACGTGACATAAAAATACAGCGGATGTACGTAATATTAAATGTCTAATATGTATAATTTCTGTACAGTGTTTATGTAAAGTTCTGTATAAAGTTATGTAAATAAATATAAACGCAGTATGAAAATGTATATGCACAGAGTAAGAAATACGCAAACACGGCGTGTCAATATACACTACTGGCCATTAAAATTGCTACACCAAGAAGAAATGCCGATGATAAATGGATATTCATTGGACAAATATATTATACTAGAACTGACATGTGATTACATTTTCACGCAATTTGGGTGCATAGATCCTGAGAAATAAGTACCCAGAATAACCACCTCTGGCCGTAATAACGGCCTTGATACGTATGGGCACTGAGTCAAACAGAGCTTGGATGGCGTGTACAGATACAGCTGCCCATGCAGCTTCAACACGATAACACAGTTCATCAAGAGTAGTGAAGGGCGTATTGTGAAGAGCCAGTTGCTCGGCCACCATTGACCAGACGTTTTCAATTGGTGAGAGATCTGGAGAATGTGCTGGCCAGGGCAGCAGTCGAACATTTTCTGTATCCAGAAAGGCCCGTACAGGACCTGCAACATGCGGTCGTGCATTATCCTGCTGAAATGTAGGGTTTCTCAGGAATCGAATGAAGGGTAGAGCCACGGGTTGTAACACATCTGAAATGTAACGTCCACTGTTCAAAGTGCCGTCAATGCGAACAAGAGGTGATCGAGACGTGTAACCAATGGCACCCCATACCATCACACCGGGTGATACGACATTATGGCAATGTCGCTTCCAATGTGCATTCACCGCGATGTCGCCAAACACGGTTGCGACTATCATGATGCTGTAAAGAGAACCTGGATTCATCCCAAAAATGACGTTAGCCATTCGTGCACCCAGGTTCGTCTTTGAGTACACCATCGCAGGCGCTCCTGTCTGCGATACAGCGTCAAGGGTAACCGCGGCCATGGTCTCCGAGCTAATAGCCCATGCTGCTGCAAACGTCGTCGAACTGTTCGTGCAGATGCTTGTTGTCTTGCAAACGTCCCCATCGAGACATGGCTGCACGATCCGTTACAGCCATGCGGATAAGATGCCTGCCATCTCGACTGCTAGTGATACGAGGCCGTTGGGATCCAGCCCGGCGTTTCGTATTACCCTCCTGGACCCACCGATTCCATATTCTGCTAACAGTCATTGGATCTCGACGAACGCGAGCAGCAAAGTCGCGATACGATAAACCGCAATCGCGATAAGCTACAATCCTACCTTTATCAAAGCCGGAAACGTGATGGTACGCATTTCTCCTCCTTACACGAAGCATCACAACAACGCTTCATCAGGCAACGCCGGTCAACTGCTGATTGTGTATGTGAAATTGGTTGGATACTTTCCTCATGTCAGCACGTTGTAGGTGTCACCACCGGTGCCAACCTTGTGTGAATGCTCTGAAAAGCTAATCATTTGCATATCACAGTATCTTCTTCCTGTTGGTTAAATTTTGCGTCTGTAGCACGTCATCTTCGTGGTGTAGCAATTTTAATGGCCTGTAGAGTACCTTCATTGGCTTTAGTATTCAACAGTACGGTGAAATCCTTGCAGTACACTTTTGCATCACACATAGCTCGCTCAGAAAAATTACCCTGTGTTTAAGTTAGGAATTTTCATCACTCTTGTTTGTAATTAGAATACTGTGTGAGGTGAGAACGAGAGCATTTTTTGCTTTCCGTCTGGTCACCAAAAAAGCTCCCGCTAGTGCTGGAGCTTTGCCAAATATTATTTCATTCTTTTTAAGTATTAAATGACATTCGAAGCTATATTGTATCTTTGCTAGTCTCCTTTTACGTCTGAACAGCATCTGCTCACATCACAGCAGATTAGTTGGACCAGCTGCCTGCCCAGTGCTGTCGAAGTTAAATGCACCGGTTATGCAGTTGTGGCGCTTTAGCGCTCAGTCTATGTGCGTGTAACACAGCATAAAACGTACCCTTATGATCGTACTTGACTGTACTGGGCATTGCCGGCCACTGTGGCCGAGCAGTTCAAGGCGCTTCAGTCTGGAACCGCGCGACCGATACGTCGCAGGTTTGAATCCTGCCTCGGGCATGGATGTGTGTGATGTCCTTCGGTTAGTTAGGTGTAAGTAGTTCTAATTTCTAGGGGACTGATGACCTCAGATGTTAAGTCCCATAGTACTCAGAGCCATTGGAACCATTTTTTACTGGTCACAGCTTGGTTTCCGCTCCACGTGAAACGAAATCCAATGAGATTGAAGCAAATGCTGGCGTAATGCTTACTTCAGGTTTATTCTTATTATGAACAGGGTATAGAAATTACGAAATCAGTTACTGAATTGCTCCAGACAGTGGGTCAAGCTTGTTGGCTGTAAAGGAAGAAAACTGTCGACAGTCGGGGACACGTCTGGGGTGTGTTGGGACACGTAATGGTGGTCGAGTGTCAACAGCTTCACACACACCTCTTGAAGCTACAAATCGGTGGAGGGTACTGTTCCAAAAATCGAAACAGTCTGGAGCACCTTTGTTAATGGCGTGTTACGAATCTTAACGGTAGGAAGCGAACTGACAATCACATCTCGAGTAAGGGAATTCGTATAAGATGTCTGCCAGCCGTCGGATATAAAATTACAATGCCACCTTGGTGTTTGCAGATCTGTGATGCGTGCACAATAGGATTGATCTGCTTCCTTATTACAGAAATGTAGCTGCGAGCTGAAGGCCACAACGGAGTTTGAGGAAGGAAATAATTATGTGAGAGGTCACAAACTGCTTTGAAAGTCTGAGTTACCAGACTGATGATCCAAGAGATCATCTGTAAGAACTGAAAGATACTGGAAAGAAGCATAACTTTTTGAGCTTGTGGGTCTAGTACTCGGTACACTTAATGATGCTGATATAGCGGTTTATTGTAACCCAGTCCCCCTTCCCCTCCAAAAAGGATCTGAATGACAGGGGCTGCACCGTCCAATGGGCAAAGGAGCTTGTACGTACCATTTGTGTTGGCTGGTGCTGTTGCAGGAATACCAGCAACATCTGCAGTTGCTCCTGGTGCTCGCTTTGCTTAAGAGCAGTTTGCTGCTGTTAATGTACCTCTTACGCGTCGAAATATTGTAAAAGCTGTGGCTCCATGATGATGCGTTCCAAAATTGTTAAACTTACAGGTTTGACTATGGTGCTCGAATCACCTTATCGCCAGTTTGTTTCATTTCAACAATTACAACTTCTTCAGAGAAATTCATATATGAATTCCCTGACAGTCATTTTATGAAATACTAATTCGACTTGCAGTACCACTCAGTGCTTCTATCCTGTCCACAGCCACAGCCTGCAACCGAAATGGATAACGCAACTAGGTACACACGTAGTCAAGAGCCTCAGAAAGAAGCGAAGTTGTCGACTATAATCCGTTCCGTTCATAGGCGTAATCGTGCTGAACAACGACTCTTTTGTCATGGAACAAATCACTACATATGTAAAATGCATAATGCTGATTTAAGAAAAACATATAAGCCGGACACATCCACGTAACACAATTAAATAGACAAAACTCTAAGCCATCTAAGCTACTGTGAAGAAAACCTATTCAGAGAAAAATTAGAGTGGTAAGGACACATTTCAACGTAGTTTATAAATTGTACTATTTGTCATTTATATTATACAGTGATGCTAGAAGTATGTTAAAAACGAAACCTGCAGAATTCGACAAACCTCACTGGACAATGTTTTCAGTTTTATCCATGTCCAAATCACTTTCCTTCCTACTTCTCAGCCGGCCAGAGTGGCCGAGCGGTTCTAGGCGCTTCAGTCTGAAACCACGCGACCGATACGTCGCAGGTTCGAATCCTGCCTCGGGCATGGATGTTTGTGATGTCCTTAGGTTAGTTAGGTTTAATTAGTTCTAAGTTCTAGGGGACTGATGACCTCATAAGTTAAGTCCCATAGTGCTCAGAGCCATCTGAACCATTTGAACCTACTTCTCACTAGTACAAAGAGACCAAGTCATTAATAAATATTGCTTATGGGAAAATATACACAGGGATGGTAGAGCTAAAATTGTAAGAGTCGGTCTGGTTTTTATGAAATGATACTTCAAATTGTGCTGGTAACCCTTTATTGTGTCATAAATAATCCTTGTGAGTACATGGAGTTACCTAAAAATATACAGGACTTGGAAGAGTGAAAATATTGAAAGGAGACTTACTCCCATGTTTAAGTATCAATGACTGAGAAGACTATTTTTATAGAGAAAACAATACTGGTTAAGACAGTAAGATAAAACACCAAATTGTGCATTATAACAATTTCATGCAACTGCATTTGCTGGGGGAGAGGGAGAAAAGGGTAACTTTCCCCCCAAGTTCCTTGGGATC
This sequence comes from Schistocerca serialis cubense, assembly GCF_023864345.2. Lineage (NCBI taxonomy): Eukaryota > Metazoa > Arthropoda > Insecta > Orthoptera > Acrididae > Schistocerca > Schistocerca serialis. The sequence continues at coordinate 358,080,208 of NC_064639.1, forward strand.
TGCAGTACAGAATTTTTAATTTAGTTCTTGTCGTATGGCACTTCTCGAAACTGATCAGTTCATTTATATTAAAAATGAAAATTTTACAGTCCCTCCCCGCTTTTCCCTGGATAAATTTTTGTAGACACATAAGCGTACCACATAATTTTTTTCACATTCATGTACAAATCAACCAGTCAATATAATTCAGAACTTTCATCCTGACAAAACTTCGGAACAAGAATACAGTAACATAGAGAAAGTATGCTAAAACACTGAGAGTAACATCATAGATTAATGGCCACAAACTGATAAAATGGAAAGATTTTTATTTGAAGGTAAGTGTATACACACAATAAGCTTGACCACATGCACGACTACAATTTGAACAGAGAACAGAAGTTGTAGCTACATACAGACACTATATGAGTATCTAATATTTAAGAAAGACATTTACTTATTACATTTATTAAAAATATCTTTCAACAACAAATTTCAAGCAGAGCTCATCATAATATCGTAATGTGATGAAAGTTTCCCACAGTCAAGATTTTTCTGGAATGGGTGAAAGTACTTTAATCAGCAAAATGAATATATATTTAACAATGTTAACAATTTATATGTTTTTTTAAAAGAATCATTCCTAGGTAAAACGACAACACAATGTCGTGGTATTCAGTGTGCACGCGTTTCCTTGCAAGACGACGTTCCAGTTTCACTTGCTGTGTAGTGTTCCAAGAGAGCCATCAGAACAACTGGCCACTAGAAATTCCATTTTCTACTAAGAAATTCAATATGCTTGGTCAGAATATATTTGACTGCTTATCTGAAAGATTATGTACATCGATTTCATCTAAATGAGTAAGAATGATCTCAGAAATATGCTTCGAAGTTACAGTGAAAACAAATTTAGAAAATATAAAATGGAAGATACTGCCCTGTCAACATAGCTCTACGGACGTGAACCTTTAAAACAATCAGTAATCAGAAGATGGAGGTCACTGAGAGCAAATTACTCTGTGTTGTCATTCATAACATTAAATATTGGTCACGAACTAAGGACCCTGAACCTGAATGTAAGGATATAACATGTGGGATCAGATGGAATACGTGGCAGGAAGTAACAGACTGAGAAAACCAAAGCCAATGAATGAACAAATCTGAAAACTGAGGAAATTATCATTGTAAAACAAGCGAAACCCGTGTAATCCTTGGTTCCAACGTTACTTCCGCTGCTGTTCAAGATTAGCATTAGTAGACGTAGTCGTTGTTTCATTCGTCTGCGAGTCATTTTTACATGGATGTTGGACATGTCAGGACATCGCATTTTGAAGAAAACAAAGCAACATAATTCATATATACCAGCATTTATATACTTGTGGGTGTAGTTTGAATAGAATGAGACAGATAGCTGGGCATGGTCTCGTAGAAGGAACCATCCTCATATTATTTGTCTGAAGTAATTTAGATGACTATAAGAGCTTCCATCCTTGCAAGTGCAATGCCTGTGTTTAATATTGCTTTGCAAATAAGTTATTTAACAGTGTAAAACGCTAGTACCGCACTGTTCATTCATCTTTCACTACATGTAAGTTCAAGCACTACACACATGCTATTTCATAATGTAACACAACAGACACTATCAGCTGACATCATAACCGTAACAATGATTATTGGTTTCCATTTTGTGTAACGAAGATCTAAACTCACTCTATATCTTGTTCCATCATCATGGCAAAAGCTATTTGAGCAGTAATTATTAATGTTTTTATGTACATAACTGATTGTTTAATGTTCTCACACGGCGTGGTTCAAATCCTCAGTGTCTTGAACAGATCTCTACAATGAGCTCAGTTACCATTTGTGGTTATTATTCTTAACCTCTTATCTTTAGTCTGAAAACTTTGTTCATTTCAATTTAGTTTGGAGTCATAAACAAAAACACAGGTATCCCAAATGAAACTAGAAGCACCCTCATAAACATCGTTCATGGTTTTGCTTGTCTCTGTTGATCAATAGTGCAACAAGGGTAACTACAAGAACTGCGTCGGTAATTGACCAAGTGGCCACAAACCTGAAAAGGGAAATGTCAGAATCTGGGCTCCCATACTGTTCCTGGCAAACAGTAACAGTAAAATCAAGTACGGAAAAAATCCATAAACTGCACACTGTAAAAGGCTTTCATCAGAAATCAAAATACAAGATTTTTCAAGAGGTATAGCAAACAAACCCAAGGGACTCACACCTAGTGAGTACGTGGCTGGCGACCACGGGGTCCCGAGCTGAGTCCTGGCATTGCTTCCACTTACTTATGCCAGGCTCCTCACTTTTATCTTTCCTATTTGGCCACCCTCGGCCAACTCTTGTTCTTTTCCGACCCTGACGCTATTAGGTTTCGAGGGCTAGGGGTCTTCCATTTCCAACCTATACTCCTACTGAGCCGAATATCTCCCGGCATAAGAAGATTACCTCCTATCAAGTGCCAACGGTCTTCTAGGAGGGCGGATGAGCGGTTAGAAGGAAGGGCACTCTCTTGCCCTTGGAGTGGGAAACTGCTCCTAAAGGCGGAGCCACAAGGTGGCCAACGGCATATAATGAAGAAGGCAACGGGAAACCACTCCATTAAAGACCCGGGCGGGTATCCCAAGTATCAACAGCTTATGATGGAAAGGTCTTTGGTTAAATTCTCCGGAGGTAAAATAGTTCCCCATTCGGATCTCCGGGCGGGGACAACTAAAGAGATACCGAAATTCAAAAGCATTAATGTAAGAAGGATGGCAACGTGGAACGTCAACTCACTTCTTAAATGTAGTAAACTGGAAAACTTGAAAATGGAAAGGAAACGAATGGATATTGATGTACTGGGAGTCTCAGAAATAAGATGGCTAAACGCTGGCGACTTTTGGTCAGGGGATTACAGAATCATACACACTGGAACAGCACAATACAATCCCGGGATTGTAGGAGTGGGAATTATCCTCAATAAAGAGACGGGGTTAAGAGTAAAAGGATTTGTTCAACATAGTGAGAGGAGAATTTATGTCAGATTGGAAACTAAACCAAGAGACACAATCATAATCCAAGTATACATGCCAACTACGAGGCACGAGGATGGTGAAATCGACATGATGTATGACCACCTTGAAGAAGTAATTGGCAGAATTAAAGGAGCTGAAAACCTTGTCATCATTGGAGATATGAATGCCTTTGTTGGGGAAGGTAAAGAAGAGGATGCGGCAGGGAATTTTGGATTAGGATTAAGAAATGAAAGAGGGGATAAACTTGTAGAATTCTGCCAAAGAAATAAACTTTGCATTACAAATACCTTCTTTAATCATCATCCAACAAGAAGATATACTTGGAAAATGTCTGATGACATTAACAGATATCAAATTGACTTCATATTAGTGAAGCAAAGATTTAGAAACCAAGTTAAGGAAAGCAGATCATATCCAGGCTGTGATGTGTAAAGTGACCACATACTCGTTATGATGACGACTGAACTAAATTCAAGAACATTAAAAAAAGAAGTACATGTAAATGGGATTTGACAAACCTGAAAAATGAAAATACACTAAAGCACTATCAACTAGAAACAGACAAGAAAACAAATACAGAGGGCTGCAATGACATCCAAAGCAGCTGGGAAAAAATAAAAACTGGTATTTTAGAAGCAGCAGAAGAAGTAATAGAAAAAGAAAGGACAGAGAAAAGGAAGGAATGGATCACTAATGACCTACTAAATATGATGGAAGAAAGAAGGAAATTAAAAAATTCTGTGAAGAAGGAAGACCAAGAGAAATACAAGAGTCTGAAAACCAGAATCAACAGAGTGGCAAAACAAGCAAGAGAAAAAAACCTTGATGATATCTGTATTTCAGTTGAGGACAACATGAGAAAGGGAAATACTGACCAGGCCTATAAATGTGTGAGACATTGCTTTGGAGACAGAAGAAGCAAGTGTAGGACTGTGATGGATGAAAATGGCAATATGTTGGATGACGATGATGAAGTTGCAAGAAGATGGAAACAATATATAGGAAAACTGTACAGCGGACCAGAACTGTCTGAAAACATCATGGAAGAAGAAACAGAAGTAGATGCACACAACATAGGTGAACCTATATTAAAGGAAGAGTTTGAACTAGCTCCGAAAAAATTGAAAAACAACAAATCGCCTGGTATAGACAATATCCCAGCCGAACTTTTGAAATCTGGAGGAGCAAAACTGAATCAGGAGTTGTATAATCTTGTTTTCAACATGTACGAGCAGGGTAAAATTCGTACAGACTTTGAGAAAAACATTATGATCCCCATTCCAAAGAAGGCAAATGCTACAAGATGTGAAAATTATAGGACGCTCAGCCTAGTTACTCACGCCTCTAAAATAGTAACCTCAATTATCCTAAAACGCATAGAACAAAAAGTCGAAGCTACACTCTCCGAAGACCAGTTTGGATTCCGGAAAGATAGAGGAACCAGAGAAGCAATATTTGCTCTAAAACTAATAATAGAGAAACGACTAGATAAGAACCTGACAACATACATAGCTTTCAAAGATGTAGAGAAAGCCTTTGATAATGTTAAATGGGATAAGATGTTTGAGGTACTCAAAAAAGTAGGAATAGACTATAAAGATAGAAAAATGATATGGAACCTGTACAAAAACGAGACAGCAGTTATCCGTGGACGGACAAAACAAGAAGAGGTGCAGATACGGAAAGGTGTCCGACAAGGTTGCACACTATCCCGTTATCTTTAACCTATACATTGAAGAGGCGCTGAAAAAAATAAGGGAAAATTCACAGACAGGTGTAGTAATTCATGGCCAACGAATAGATATGATAAGATATGCCGATGATATAGCTGTCCTGGCTGAAAGTGAAGAAGATCTTGTAGTTCTACTGAATAGAATGGATAAAGTTATGGGGGAAGAATATAATATGAGAATTGATAAAGCAAAAACAAAAGTAATGGCATGCGACAAAGAAGACCAAGCGAAAGTCCAAGTTCATGTAGGCAATGAACTGCTTGAACAAGTTGATAAATTTACTTATCTGGTCAGTAATATTACCAGGGATGGAAGGAGCGAGGCAGAAGTGAGAAGTAGAATTGCTCAAGCAAAGGCTGCTTTTAACAATAAGAAAAACATCTTAACATCTAAGAGCATCAGCCTTGAAATCAGGAAAAGATGTTGGAAATCAAATGTGTGGAGTGTGGCATGCTATGGGTGTGAAACATGGACTCTCGGGACAGAGGAAGACCAGAAGCTACATTCTTTTGAAATGTGGTGCTATAGACGCATGCTCAAAATAAAATGTATCGACAAGGTCACAAACGAAGTGGTTCTGGAAAGAGCAGGTGAGAAGAGAAGCTTCTGGAGTTCCATTGTTAAAAGATGAGTGCAACTTGCAGGCCATCTATTAAGACATAAAGGACTCCTGAACACAATCATAGAGGGATATGTTGAGGGAAAAAGACCGAGAGGAAGACCACGACTGAGGTACATGGATCAAATCGTGAAAGATGTGGGATATAACACCTACAAAGAAATGAAGAGAAAAGCTGAAAGACGCACAGAATGGAGACAAGCTGCCATTGTAGCTGTTGCAAACCAATCCTTGGATTGACCACTACAGAAGAAGAAGCAAAAAAAGTTGGAATGAAGTGTTTAGAGAAATCAATGTAAATGCAAAATCTCAATGTTATTTAAATTTAATAATTTCATCTATAATGGTTAGAGAACTTCGCACCGGTTTTCGCAAATTGCACTATAGGAAATACTGCAATTAGCCAGAAGCTGTTACGAGTGATCTTATTGCATCGTTGCCAGTTTGAAGCCTGAGCCCATTGATAGTCGGTAGCAATGATTTCTTGGCAAGCTTTACATTTGTGTCCCAAAATATAACAAAGTTTTTGTGATTTCATAGTTTACAAACGGTTTTACATTTGTGTCCTAAACCATAAAAAATTTATGAATACACAGCTCACATATTATAAGATACAGGTTTCATTCTCTTTTTCCATCCATGCTTATCCATGAGCTGAACTAAATACAAGATGGCGGATCCATTTGTTTACATCGGCTGCTGATTTGACCTACTAAAGAACATGATATTGTACAGCTATGGTATACTTCTGGAGCTATTTCAAAGTTACTTCTTCGAAGGACGTATCATTCTTAAGCTATCAATTTAATTATTTAGGTACTGTGTTGTCAGTAGGAAAGCAGTTAGCAGAATGTGTCGCTCGAAACAGCTCAGTGGCTCCGAACGTGGAAGTTTCTTTGGATGTTGCCTGAGTAACAGATACATCAGGTACATGTCAACCTTTCTGAAACTGCTCAAGCCGAGATAGTGAAGTGGAAACGCTAAGGAACAACCACACTGAAATCAACACCAGGTAGACCTCATGAACTGACTGATAGGGACCGTGGACCACTGTGGAAGGTGGTTGTAAAAAATTGCATGAAATAAGCTTAACGAATCAGTTGCGAGTTCCAAAGTGCTACCAGCAGTCCAGACAGCATAATGACTGTGTGTAGGGAGTTAAAAAGAGTAAAAGAGTGGGGTAGAATGATCGAGCAGCTCCTCATAAGCCACTGTAGTCACTGCTAAGCGACAGTCGCGATAAATGATTGGAAATAAGTGATAAGGAGCAATGAATTACACTATATCTTGCGGCAGTCCAAATGAAGGGCTTGGATTTGGCGAATGCGTGGAGAACGTTATCTGCCATTCTGCGTATTGACAACAGGAGTGGTGTTACGGTATCGGGGTGTTTTTCATAGCTTAAGAAAACGCTAAATACAGAGGGATATGAATATACACCATGTGATCAAAAACATCCAGACACCTGGCTGAAAATGATTTACAAGTTCGTGGCGCTCTCCATCGGTAACGCTGGAATTCAATATGGTGTTGGCCCACCCTTAGCCTTGGTGACAGCTTCCACTCTTGCAGGCACACGTTTAATCAGGTCATGGAAGATTTCTTGGAGAACGGCACTCCATTCTTCACGGAGTGCTGCACTGAGGAGAGGAATCGACGTCGGTCGGTGAGGTCTGTCACGAAGTCGGTGTTCCAAAACATCCCAAAGGTGTTTTATAGGACTCAGGTCAGGACTCTGTGCAGGACAGCCCATTACAGGGGTGTTATTGTCGTATAAACACTCCGCCAAAGGCCGTGCGTTATGAACAGGTGCTCGATCGTGTTGAAAGATGCAATCGCCATCCCCGAATTGTTCTTCAACAGTGGGAAGCAAGAAGGTGCTTACAACATCAGTGTAAGCCTGTGCTGTGATAGTGCCACGCAAAACAAAAAAGGGGTGCAAGCCCCCTCCATGAAAGACACTACCACACCATAACACCCCCGCCTCCGAATTTTACTGTTGTCACTACACAAGCTGGCAGATGATGTTCACCGGGCATTTGCCTTACCCATACCCACACCCTGTCATCGGATCGCCACATTGTGTATCGTGATTCGTCACCCCATACAACGTTTTTCCACTGTTCAATCGTCCAATGTTTACGCTCCTTACACCAAGCGAGACGTCGTTTGGCATTTAGCGGCGTGATATGTGGTTTATGAGCAGGTGCTCGACCATGGAATCCAAGTTTTCTCACCTCCCGCCTAACTGTCATAGTACTTGCAGTAGATCCTGATGCAGTTTGGAATTCCTGTGTGATGGGCTGGATAGATGTCTGCCTATTACACATTCGAGGTCGGCCTGTACGCTTTTGTGCTCTACGTGTCCCTTCACGTTTCCACTTCACTGTCACATCGGAAACAGTGGACCTAGGGATGTTTAAGAGTGTGGAAATCTTGCGTACAGACGTATGACACAAGCGACATCCAATCACATGACCACGTTCGAAGTCCGTGACTTCCGCGGAGCGCTCCATTCTGCTCTCTCACGATGTCTTATAACTGCTGATGTCGCTGATGTGGAACACCTGGCAGTAGGTGGCAGCACAGTGCACCTAAAATGAAAAACTTATGTTTTCGGGGTGTCCGTATACTTTTGATCACATAATGTACTTAGCAAGATTGTATTTTGTGCATAATAGAGGAACAGTTTGGAGACGATGATTGTATCAGCATGATTGTATCCAGCTTGTTGTAAAGTATCATCTGTCAGACAAGTGTTTGTGGAATACAACAGTCCTGAAATGTACTGGACTGCCCAGAGTCCCGACCTAAACCTAACAGAAAACCTTTGGGATGGGGTGGAGTATCGACTTCGCTTCAGACCTCAGCATCCGACCTCACTTACCTACACTGTTTTCGGCTCTTGAGGTAGAATGGGCTGCCATTCCTCCACAGACAACAGACACCTCACTGAAGGTGTCCCCAGCAGAGTTCGGGCGGTCATAAAGACGAATGCCCCATATTAATTCCCACTAATACGTGTCCTGATACTTTTGATCAGATAGTTCACAGTGCAAAATGACAAAACAATAACTTTGGTTGCTGTTGATTCATTTTGCAATTTCATTATTAAAGAATCCATGGAAATACACATGATAGGCAGTGTTATTTATCGGGACAGCGGTTATCAATTGGGTAACACATGCAGTATCATTATTTCCACGATTTTGCTGCTAACAGTGTGGTCTGTCTTAAGATTACGATGACGTCTCATGTTTTTACAACACTATAATAAATTATGCGAGGTGGTTAGCCGATGCCGCTTAGAATAGCTACACTGCACAGCTCGAGGAAGACACTGACATTGAGAAGTGGTGGCAAAATGCATGTGGAACTTTTCGCTCCGGGTCTGACAGCATTCAGAAGACTGAAAAGCGCTAAAGGCGTCCACAATAACACTGCAGTGAGGCGTCAGGCCTTTCCAGACGCGTGCTCTTATCCCGAATTTGTTCTTCAAGACACTCTCTACAACCGGTAGTAGTTTGTCAGTGTCATTACGTTACATTTTAGTTGTCCCATGTTCAGCTGTTATGAAGAATTTCCTGCTAGACACGACCTCCGTGAACCTGCAGATTGCAAATTACAAAAGTAAACATTCGCTAATAAATTTAAATGAAAATTGAATTTAATTGAATGTCATGGAGAATTCGTTTTGTTTGATTAACATAACTGAGTTTGGGATTTACCGCAGAATTCTGCTTGAAAATGAATTCCCAGTGTTTCGACGGCGTGTTTTTGCAAGCTCTGTTCACGTCAATCTTAGGTCGGCTTCAGACCGAAAAACTCTTGCCTTCGCTGTAGTGTAGGCAACTGCCTTGCCGCAGTGGATACACCGGTTCCCGTGAGATCACCGAATTTAAGCGCTGTTGGGCGTGGTCGGCACTTGGATGGATGATCATCAAGCCGCCATGCGCTGTTGCCATTTTTCGGGGTGCACTCAGCCTCGTGATGCCAATTGAGGAGCTACTCGACCGAATAGTAGCGGCTTCGGTCAAGAATACCATCATAACGACCGGGAGAGCGGTGTGCTGACCCCACGCCCCTCCTAACCGCATCCTCCTCTGAGGATGACACAGCGGTCGGATGGTCCGCTAGGCCACTCGTGGCCTGAAGACGGAGTGCTTTTTTCGCTATAGTGTAGCTCTAGAGTGATTAAATATTATTTAAAATGAACAGTACCAGAACGTTAAATATACTGTACTTTATGGCAGCCATTTATGAGGAAGGAAACAGAGATAACTCGTCCTGAATGGCGTTACACCATACACAGGTTGTGAAGCTAAGCATACCAGAAACAGTTATAAGGGACATCTTTTTTACAAAAGTTGGTTGTAAATGTGGATTTCTAGACACTGTTATTGGTTAACTACGGATAGTCCAATGATGATGAGGTACGTGGCGACAACAGCAAGTGCAGAAACCAACAGACGGCGGTGGATTTCGACGAATCCTGAGGCAGTGAAATGCAGTGGTGGACCCAGCAACGTCACTCGCAGGAACAATTCCACTTCAGCGGAGCGTCCGTACGGATGCACTGGAGAGCTCTGGAGGAGCACACCGGTTCGCACCGCCTCTTTTCGAGCTGCTGCGCAGGCCAGGGACAGGGCCACCAGCTTGAGACAGTGGTACGCGATCCACAGCACAGAAGCGCTCATGGACAAGCGGAATGGAAGGACCTTGGTGTGTTGTAGACTTTGCAACAATACAAACACTTCGTATGCACTGCAGGTGGCACCACACACGCACTGCATGATGTCGAAGGCCACCGGTAGCCCAAAGTGTTCCTCCAGTTGCTCGGCAGTGCGTCTCAGTGCCACAAACGCCTCCCGCAGTTGGGGTAGTCTTCCTGAAGGTGCAGCCAGATGCGGTGCCACTCGTGAAAGCGGACGGTCGCTGTGGTACAACTCCTCTACGAGACACTCGTTGAGACTGCGGAATCTCGTCCAGAGTTCCAGGACCAGCAATACGAACTGGAGGAGCACCACTGAATCTACGAAGCATCGGAACGTGACGTGTAATGTTAGAACCAGCCCTTCGATGCTTGAGTACAAACTGATCGTAATACCACTCAGCAGTACAATGGTGATGGCTAGTAGCAAACCACCAAACCATATACTAAAAAGTATCTTTTTCACTGGATGTCTTTATCTACAATCTTCAGCCCCTTCAAGAAAGATTTTAAACGTTCGAGTCTTGTTATAGTGCATATACCAAATATCAAGAGGAGCTTTCCATCTGTCATCGTTGCTGAAACGACATAAACAGCTAAGGGCACAGTAGGTAAACTGGTGTAGATTTGTAACTCTTAAGACCAGAAAAGCGCTGACATCAGAGCAGCTGCAAGCAACCAGAACGCGGAAGGACAAGTCACAGTACTCCACAAATCTCTACGGCCTCTGTTGCAGCATGTTATTGCAGGGGCGTCTTGTAGCACTGGTGCCAGCCCCAATATTAGCCATAGTTTGTATAGCGGCGCTAAGACGAAACGAAAATGTACCAAAGATTTTTGCTCAGGTATCATCACTGCAGCTGCTTCCTTTTACAAGAATCAAGTTAAGCTCTCCAGGTGAACAGTACCAGTAGTAAAGGAATGGTGGAATTTTCACGTCACTAACTTCTGCTGCCTTCGAGTTCCTTTGAGTTCTGATCCTCTAACGTGTCTATGCGCACTGCGTCGGTGTTGCCATGGTGTTTCACATTCCTCAACACCTACATTAAGAAAATTAACTTTGTCTGCTGGGTCATCGACATTCTTGTAATTAGTTTAATTTTCTAACAGCACACACTGTAACCAACGTAATCTAGAAAATATGACTGTTACATTGCTATCATAGTTACGTGTCCGTAATATCCATCATCCTATCAGCATCGCTAAATAACACTTTCCTACAGAGTTATTCAAGCTGAATCAATATTTGGCACCTACTTAGCGTCGTGACGTCCGTAACACAAAAGGATTGTAAGCCAATAATTCGCTCCATTCAGTACACAAAATATTTCACAAAGCATCGCAAGACCGACACTTAGTCTTTCCAGTACTAATTCAGATTATTAGAAGAGAATTTAATCACATAAAAACCGATCTGTGACAAAATAATAAAAACCATTTTTGTTCGTTATCGGATTGAATCATAGCAAATTCAGAATCCGTTTGAATTTAGTGTTATCAAACCAGAAATTTGCCTCCCAAGTATACAACGAAGTTTCTAAAAGAATTTTGAAACTAATAAGTCGTTCATGGTTTTGGCGTTTTCTTCCAACTCTTCATATGTTTTGCTAATCTCTACATTCCTATTACACAACCAATCATCTATAATAGTGGTTCTCAAACTTTTTTCGTCTGGGCTTCCCTTCACGAGGAAAAATAACTTCAGGTGCTGCCCATATTTTCTTTGCCTCATTCTCTGTTTTACCAAATTAAGTTTGGAATGGTTTTAGCAACAAAAGCCAAAATAACATGAATTTCATTATTCTAAAGAAATTACGGAACAAATTGTTTATCTTTATTGATTTTCATTTTTTCAAAAACTATGAAATGAACAATATTAACAATTCTGCAAACAAGGATTACAAGAACAATAAAAATTTTAATTAGAGGTTGCTTTTAAGAGGAAAGTATCTCATGACTTGATGTAATAGCAGAATGAGCAACTGGAAGTTCCATGCTTACATTTAAATTTTAACGGTAGTTCGACTTCATAGTTGCCAAAGCTGAAAAGCCAGTTCCGCAAAAGTAGTATATTGTTGCAAGAGGAATCAGGATCTTCACTACATTTTGGCTCAGCGTTGGGAATTCGTTGCTAATATACATTTAAAACTCCAACAAAGACCCTTGATTAAATTCACTTTTCAGTGAAATAACACAAGTGAGATCAATAAGTTGTTCTTCCTCTTTTATATTTAGATATGATGATCCAGGAGCATTTTTATGGGCTTTTAATCCAATTAAATTTAGTAAAATGGTCTCTAAAATATGTTTCGAAGTGAACTTTTAGAGTTGCAAGATGATGAAGAAGACAAACGTTTTTCTCCATTGGAAATACCGGATTATTTGTGTCCTCTAACACTACTTCCCTTTCGGCTTTGTCAGAGCACTAATTTGTTTATGAAAGCCTTCAGTTTGCAGGGTGGTCATGTTGTTTTGGGTTTTGTATGTCATCGATGTGCACGTCAGAGAGAGCAAGTTATGTTACTGTTAAACGATATTTGGTCTTGTCGTGGCACAGTACTTACCTCTGTGCAGTCGGATACATTCCTAGTTCAAGTGTGGTAGGTGGTATATGTACAGGGTTATTACAAATGATTGAAGCGATTTCACAGCCCTACAATAACTTTATTATTTGAGATATTTTCACAATGCTTTGCACACACATACAAAAACTCAAAAAGTTTTTTTAGGCATTCACAAATGTTCGATATGTGCCCCTTTAGTGATTCGGCAGACATCAAGCCGATAATCAAGTTCCTCCCACACTCGGCACAGCATGTCCCCATCAATGAGTTCGAAAGCATCGTTGATGCGAGCTCGCAGTTCTGGCACGTTTCTTGTTAGAGGAGGTTTAAACACTGAATCTTTCACATAACCCCACAGCAAGAAATTGCATGGGGTTAAGTCGGGAGAGCGTGGAGGCCATGACATAATTTGCTGATCATGATCTCCACTACGACCGATCCATCGGTTTTCCAATCTCCTGTTTAAGAAATGCCGAACATCATGATGTAAGTGCGGTGGAGCACCATCCTGTTGAAAGATGAAGTCGGCGCTGTCGGTCTCCAGTTGTGGCATGAGCCAATTTTCCAGCATGTCCAGATACACGTGTCCTGTAACGTTTTTTTCGCAGAAGAAAAAAGGGCCGTAAACTTTAAACCGTGAGATTGCACAAAACATGTTAACTTTTGGTGAATTGCGAATTTGCTGCACGAATGCGTGAGGATTCTCTACCGCCCAGATTCGCACATTGTGTCTGTTCACTTCACCATTAAGAAAAAATGTTGCTTCACCACTGAAAACAAGTTTCGCACTGAACGCATCCTCTTCCATGAGCTGTTGCAACCGCGCCGAAAATTCAAAGCGTTTTACTTTGTCAATAGGTCTGTCGTGGACAAAGTGATCTGCTGGGGAACGACACGACACTAATCACACATGACACTAATCAGAACACTACTCGCTCTATCTGACTTCATAGATGAGAATCCAGGTTATGGCATCAAACTACGCCAGCACCAAGCATCTATATTCTAACATACAAAAAAAAAAAGAAAGAAAAGTATGGTTCAAAAGAACAGGGTGCTGAGAAATATATATTATAGTGCTACGTCACAGCAGTGAATACTTTACCATCCTGCTGGTCAAGGCAGCCCACCACGATGCGTTCGGTGACTGAAGTCATGGATGGCGCCAATCTGTTATTAAATGCATGTTCCCGAAAAATGCAAGTACTCGGTCTCATGTTCGGTTAATTCAGAATGCAGGTACTTCCCTATGAGCCCCTGAAACCCCGATGGATTCCATTGTGCAAGTGGACCCATTGGCTGGTGTGGCAAACCAATTTGACTCCGTGCCACGACTGTGCGTGTCGGAATACGCCAAATGTTTAGACGGCCAACTCAAGACAAATAAGCACACACACACGCATCACTTGTTGTGACCGTGATAATATAAGCAGTATCTCTGACGGTTCAGAAGGTGACTGGCACTGGCTCTAAGTCGCTCACTAACAAAGGACGCAAGTCTCACTGTTTAGGTAGAGACCTGCAGTTCTTTACTAGCGAAGTGCCAGTACAAGAGACTTGTACAAGAGTGCCAATCTCCCTGTTTCCTCCTCAGCTCGGTTCCAAAAGCACATTTCTCTGTTTAGACTTCCCCCACTTTGCACAAGCCAATCAGGATCTGGAGCCCGGCATTCTCATCTTGGAGAATGGTCTTTGCACTGCAAACCGATTTGACCAATCAGAGATTTTAAAGTTAATTGGCACAAAACAGAAAAAAATTCAGGTTCGCGGCCTATTTCCCACATGTTTGCCATGTCTTTTGCTAACACAATACAGGGTGGAAGCACAGCCCTCCATAAACAGTTTGTTATCTCCCCTGTTGCATCCATTTCAAAGTTTGCAAAGAATGGCCATAAACATGCAGACAGCTTTGTGCATTGACAAAAACATGTTTTGAAACAGAGTCTGGACGTCCGGGCACCAGTTTCCCTGTCCCACAGACATTTGTAGAACGATTACATTTCTTTTGGCGGCTTGCTCACTAACAAGGCCTACAATGCACTGTCGGCGACTTTTCGGCGCTAGGCCATATACCTGGATGTCTGCCCCCTGTCTGGCGCCAAAGCTAATGTGTTTTGCACAATGCGACCGCTGCACATGGCCATCTGAAAATGTCTCTTCATTGTTCCCAGATAAAACGCGCTTTGTCGGCCCACCAACGCCGTGCTTTTACTGCAGTCGTTTAAGTCGGCACCCTGTTCCTTTGAACGTAGGTAAAGCTTACCGTATTTCTTTCCCTGGAGCACGCAAACAAGACCATAAACTGCTGCGCACCATTTCATCACAATATATGAAGTCAAATCGCCGTAGATCGTATTCCCTACACCGAATTAGAAGTGACAGTGCCCTGCAACCCTCAACCCTTCTTAAATCATTGTTCACTTTGTTGACCATAGTATTATTCAGACCAATGTTATGTGTGAAGGTCACGTGAACTTTTACTCTGTCTTTTTGAATATATACTTCATTCTAAAATCGTTATCTTGGAATATCATTTCATAGGAATAGTTACTCATTCCACCCCACTGTATCTCACTGTGCATTACCACATGCAACAGTTTGAATCTGTATTTAAAAACAGAAATCTAGGTTTCCCACTGCCTGTTTGCAATTGTGCTTTCAAGAAATCTGCAACACTGTTGTCAAGACGCGATGTAAATGGAAATTTTGATTATGACCAGATAATTCTTTTATTTTCATCCCGGATTTAATACAAAGACAAGCTGCATCCAGATCAGTTACAGTTCAGATTAGATTCTGTTTAGTGAAAGGTTAGCATACGAGTTTAAGTTGGTTAACAGTTTGTGAATACTTAGTTTTCGGTAATACATTGACTTTTATAGAGTGGGATTGCAAGTTGGTCTAGACTTCAGACAGAAACAAATATAGTGGGAAGGTTACAACTTTTACACCCCGAGATACTACATTTGCCTAATTACCTTCAAGTGAAGTGTTTTAAGAATATTTAATTTCTCAAAAATTTCAGTGAGGTAAGCCATTTTCAAAAGAAAATCCCCGTTGTTGAAACAGTCTGCAAGAGAGTGACAGTTCTCCTTTAAAAAATAGAACACGTCGTTTCTCAGTTCAAACATTCTTCTAAGTAGTTTGAAAGCTATCGATCATTACTAAGTAAGAGCACCTGTCTCATTACGTAGCAGTTTAAAAAGCCTTGAATTTATAGGTTTCGCCTAGTAATATTAACTGTTTGCAGCACTTCATGAATGGGTGGGCTAAGTTATTTAGCGACCAGAGCCTACCGATATATCATGCAGTGAGCCCATACTGCATGTCAGCGGTAAGGCTTTAAATTTCACTTGCAATCCACCATAAATTCCGAACACTGAGCGAGCTCCATCTGTGCGTATTCCAGTGTACCTATTTGATGATATCTTGTTTTATTAAAGAAAGTATTCATCATGTCAAAAAGGCTTTGAGCTATAGCTCACAGAAAAGTAATTCCTATCGAATGTTAAAACTCATCAACGAAACGAACATAAGCAATCTAAAGTGTAGCTTTATGAATATCAGTCGCTTCGCCCATTTGAAGCATAAAACAGTTGTTAGGCAATTTATCGATAACTACTCGAGTAAATTGTCAGAAATGTCTAAAATTCCTCAAGGCACTTTGTCTTTATAGAGATAGAAATACTATTCAACTGTTTATGAGTCACCATACGTTGCCGATTTTATATCAGTCGATGCTGGTAAAATCAGAGTTTCTGCAACCGTGTACGGTTTCTTGCATATAGCAATCCTATGTGAAATCTGGTAAGAGGCTACAGGGGGCTTAGATGTAACATTCGTAGCTTCAGCAAAGTTCTTCTGGGTAAAAAATAAACACTTAGTTTCCTGTGGAAACATTCTTTTGGTTTCCCGTTATTTCGGGATGTTTGTTCTCAAGATGTCTCTTTAACTTGTTAGGCTTCATGCTGTCAGCAGCTGAAGTGTTTAAACAAGTTACACACCGCGGACGTTCTTTGCCATTGATGGTATTTTTCGTGAAGCCTAACAATAAATACAGGGCTATTACAAATGATTGAAGCGATTTCACAAATTCACTGTAGCTCCATTCATTGACATATGGTCACGACACACTACAGATGCGTAGAAAAACTCATAAAGTTTTGTTCGGCTGAAGCCGCACTTCAGGTTTCTGCCGTCAGAGCGCTCGAGAGCGCAGTGAGACAAAATGGCGACAGAAGCCGAGAAAGCGTATGTCGTGCTTGAAATGCACTCACATCAGTCAGTCATAACAGTGCAACGACACTTCAGGACGAAGTTCAACAAAGATCCACCAACTGCTAACTCCATTCGGCGATGGTATGCGCAGTTTAAAGCTTCTGGTTGCCTCTGTAAGGGGAAATCAACGGGTCGGCCTGCAGTGAGCGAAGAAACGGTTGAACGCGTGCGGGCAAGTTTCACGCGTAGCCCGCGGAAAATTGGCTCATGCCACAACTGGAGACCGACGGCGCCGACTTCATCTTTCAACAGGATGGTGCTCCACCGCACTTCCATCATGATGTTCGGCATTTCTTAAACAGGAGATTGGAAAACCGATGGATCGGTCGTGGTGGAGATCATGATCAGCAATTCATGTCATGGCCTCCACGCTCTCCCAACTTAACCCCATGCGATTTCTTTCTGTGGGGTTATGTGAAAGATTCAGTGTTTAAACCTCCTCTAACAAGAAACGTGCCAGAACTGCGAGCTCGCATCAACAATGCTTTCGAACTCATTGATGGGGACATGCTGTGCCGAGTGTGGGAGGAACTTGATTATCGGCTTGATGTCTGCCGAATCACTAAAGGGGCACATATCGAACATTTGTGAATGCCTAAAAAAACTTTTTGAGTTTTTGTATGTGTGTGCAAAGCATTGTGAAAATATCTCAAATAATAAAGTTATTGTAGAGCTGTGAAATCGCTTCAATCATTTGTAATAACCCTGTAATTCCCATCATACCTTCTCGGTTTCGCCAGCTGGTAGACCTCTTGCGTCTTGCGTGTCTGTCACTAACCAGAAACCGCTTCGCAATGCAGCTACGTCTTCTCGCAAAGTCTGAGGAGGCGTCCAGATACACGACCCAAAGCTCAGACTGCACGCGACAGTAAGAGGATACTACCACAGTGGAGCTGCCAACGTGACATTACGCCGACGTCGCCCAGTTCGTCAGATCATTCTAGACATGCTAAAAATATGATGGCGGTTTCACTGTCGTCGAGGTTCACAGGAGAGCTTCTGTGAAGTTTGGAAAGTGGGAGACAAGGTACTGGAGGAGGTAAAGCTGTGAGGAAGGGGCGTGAGTCGTGCTTAGGTAGCTCAGATGGTAGAGCACTTGCCCGCGAAAGGCCCCTTGATTGCTATATTTGGAGCGTAGTCGGAAGAGTTACCAATAAGGCGAGGCACCCTAATGGCACATCTCTACGCAACCGTATCGAGACAGCATTCGCATATGTGGACAGCGCTGTATTAAAGCTTCAGGACAAGATTGGAGGGGGTTATTGCGACTGAAGGGGGTTGCATCAAGTAATATTACTCTTGAAACATACCACTACTTATATGTAAAAGTATGTTCATTTTCATTTGTATTTTGTTTTAACAATTTTTTTTTTAATTTCATTTGTCCGGATTTAAGGGCCGCACCCTGTTTATATTTGATGTGGCAAAATATACATGTGACCGACGCAGAAACTGTTTTATTTGTGTTAATCTACGATCGCAGCCTTCATAATGCCGTCCATTATGGATGAAATGTTTATACTGATTGTGGTTTTTTGGGATATGTTAGCAACATGTAGACGGGGCGGAAAATTCATTAACAGCGGGTACATTCCCACACTGGCATCCTCTATAGCGAGGAGGTTAACGTATTATCGAACTAAGCGGCCTCCATTGGCACTGTCCATGATCTGAATTTGGCATATACAGACTATTTACGTTACTCAAGAAACACGGAAAACATCAGTGGCGGAAGAAGTGGAACACGTCCCAACAAATGAAAGGTGGTTATTAAGTGGAATTACGACATCGAATTCCGTGGTTTTCTACCATCATTCGACTCCGTTTCAACCATGCCTCCTTTCCTTGCCATCTACAGTTCTTCTCTATGTGAGTACGCTTCTGAATTGGAAGCTGGTGTAAAAACCACATCTTGTTTTCGTGTCCCAGATTTGACTGTAAAAGGCTGAACTTTTTGAAAACCTTGCTGAGTATGAGATGCCACCTGTCTCAATCAGCTTCCTGACTTTCGGTTACTATAGACATTCGCCTTTATAAAGTGACTCAATTTCGTTAAGAGCACTGGGAGAAATCTGTAGGTTTTAATGGTAAGCGTATTTCATTGTTACGTCTTACTCATGATGAAAGCACCGAAATGGTGTGACTTCATGAATCAAAGCGTTCCAATTTCCTTGTAAATCTAATTGTTAAAAATTTATGGTGGACAAAATTGCTACATCTGGGGGGTTTACATATACAGGGTGGTCCATTGATCGTGACCGGGCCAAATATCTCACGAAATAAGTGTCAAACGAAAAAACTACAAAGAACGAACTTGTCTAGCTTGAAGGGGGAAACCAGATGGCGCTATGGTTGGCCCGCTAGATGGCGCTGCCATAGGCCAAACGGATATCAACTGCGTTTTTTTTTTAAATAGGAACCCCTAATTTTTTACATATTCGTGTAGTACGTAAAGAAATATGAATGTTTTAGTTGGACCACTTTTTTTGCTTTGTGATAGATGGCGCAGTAATAGTCACAAACATATGGCTCACAATTTTAGACGAACAGTTGGTAACAGGTAGGTTTTTTAAATTGAAATGCAGAATGTAGATACGTTTGAACATTTTATTTCGGTTGTTCCAATGTGATACATGGACCTTTGTGAACTTATCATTTCTGAGAACGCATGCTGTTACAGCGTGATTACCTGTAAATACCGCATTAATGCAACAAATGCTCAAAATGCCGTCCGTCAACCTCAATGCATTTGGCAATATGTGTAACGACATTCCTCTCAACAGCGAGTAGTTCGCCTTCCGTAATGCTCGCACATGCATTGACAATGCATTGACGCGTGTTGTCAGGCGTTGTCGGTGGATCTCGATAGCAAATATCCTTCAACTTTCCCCACAAAAAGAAATCTGGGGACGTCAGATCCGGTGAATGTGCGGGCCATGATACGGTGCTTCGACGACCAATCCACCTGTCATTAAATATGCTATTCAATGCCGCTTCAACCGCACGCGAGCTATGTGCCGGACATCCATCATGCTGGAAGTACATCGCCATTCTGTCATGCAGTGAAACATCTTGTAGTAACATCGGTTGAACATTAAGTAGGAAAGCCGGCCGGAGTGGCCGTGCGGTTCTAGGCGCTACAGTCTGGAACCGAGCGACCGCTACGGTCGCAGGTTCGAATCCTGCCTCGGGAATGTATGTGTGTGATGTCTTTAGGTTAGTTAGGTTCAATTAGCTCTAAGTTCTAGGCGACTGATCACCTCATAAGTAAAGTCGCATAGTGCTCAGAGCCATTTGAACCATTTTGAAGCCATTACGTAGGAAATCAGCGTACATTGCACCATTTAGACTGCCATCAAAAAAATGGGGGCCAATTACCCTTCCTCCCATAATGCCGCTCCATACATTAGCCCGCCAAGGTCGCTGATGTTCCACTTGTCGCAGCCATCGTGGATTTTCCGTTGCCCAATAGTGCATATTATGCCGGTTTACGTTACCGCTGTTGGTGAATGACGCTTCGTCAGTAAATAGAACGCGTGCAAGAAATCTGTCATAGTCCCGTAATTTCTCTTGCGTCCAGTGGCAGAACTTACACGACGTTGAAAGTCGTCGCCATGCAATTCCTGGTGCATAGAAATATGGTACGGGTGCAATTGATGTTGATGTAGCATTCTCAACACCGGCGTTTTTGAGATTCCCGATTCTCGCGCAATTTGTCTGCTACTGATGTGCGGATTAGCCGCGACAGCAGCCAAAACACCTACTTGGGCATCATCATTTGTTGCAAGTCAAGGCTGACGTTTCACATGTGGCTGAACACTTCCTGTTTCCTTAAATAACGTAACAATCCGGCGAACAGTCCGGACACTCGGATGATGTCGTCCAGGATACCGAGCAGCATACATAGCACACGCCCGTTGGGCATTTTGATCACAATAGCCACACATAAACACGATAGGGACCTTTTCCGCAAGTGGTAAACGGTCTATTTTAACACGGGTAATGTATCATGAAGCAAATACCGTCCGCATGGGGGAATGTTACGTGATACCACGTACTTATACGTTTGTGAATATTACACCGCCATCTGTCACAAAGCGAAAAAAGTGGTCCAACTAAAACATTCATATTTCTTTACGTACTACACGAATATGTAATAAAAAATGAGTGTTCCTATTTTAAAAAAACGCAATTGATATCCTTTTGACCTATGGCAGCGCCATCTAGCGGGCCAACCATAGCGCCATCTGGTTTCCCCCTTCAAGCTAGACGAGTTTCGTCCTTTGTAGTTTTTTGGTTTGATGCTTATTTCGTGAGAAATTTGGCCTGGTCACTATCAAAGGACCACCCTGCATAAATTTGCATCTGTGTATTGTCTTCATTCAATTCAGTGTACATTGTAAGCATGTGTTTCAGATGGCTAAATAGAGTTCACACTCTGGAGCCAAATAAATAAAGGAAGGAAACCATCCCCAGTAATAACATAAGGAAATATTAGGTGAAATAGATCCGCTCTGTTAGATATGACAGATCTCAACATCCCGTCCTCCCCTATCAAGAACACCATGAGCACTGTTCCACCTAAGGTGATTCACAAAGGACGTGTTCCAGGCGTAGTTTACTCTCTGATGTCTCATCAAGCAGCTCAAGAGGAACCTCACTGGCATCACTTACCTGCATGTCTGCAATGCGTACCTCAGTACCGGCATCGGTGGCCTACCTGTTACCACTGCAGTATCAGAGGTCTTATTATCAGTGTTTGCAATGCAGAATATACGACTCACAAGATCAGTGGGCGTCATAGCAGAGAAGTAGTACATAAAACAAGTACTGCAGCGCGCCCAGAAACTGGTGTTTCCCTAAATGACTGAAGTTGCAAATGCTTGGCAATACATTTTTCAAGTAGATTTGCATCTTCATCGTCCTTGACAAGTGGAGTATTTATACTTTGGTTCCCAAGAACTACAATGATTTTACAGAAAAGTAATTTTACATAACAGTAGCGGACATGAAATGGAAGTAAAAGCAACTTTTATATGAAATTTTTCAGGAAAATCTCGATCCTGGTTCAAATTCAACTAACGCAGAGAATTTTATGTGTGATGGCAGTGCTATACAAGCCAGATACACTACTGGCCATTAAAATTGCTACACCAAGAAGAAATGCAGATGATAAACGGGTATTCATTGGACAAATATATTATACTAGAAATGACATGTGATTACATTTTCACGCAATTTGGGTGCATAGATCCTGAGAAATCAGTACCCAGAACAACCACCTCTAGCCGTAATAACTGTCTTGATACGCCTGAGCATTGAGTCAAACAGAGCTTGGATGGCGTGTACAGGTACAGCTACCCATGCAGCTTCAACACAATACCACAGTTCATAAAGAGTAGTGACTGGCGTACTGTGACGAGCGAGCTGCTCGGCCACCATTGACCAGACGTTTTCAATTGGTGAGAGATCTGGAGAATGTGCTGGCCGGGGCAGCAGTCGAACGTTTTATGTATCCAGAAAGGCCCGTACAGGACCTGCTACATGCGGTCGTGCATTATCCTGCTGAGATGTAGAGTTTCTCAGGGATCGAATGAAGGGTAGAGCCACAGGTCGTGACACGTCTGAAATTTAACGTCCACTGTTCAAAGTGCCGTCAATGTGAACAAGAGGTGACTGACACATGTAACCGATGGCACCCCATACCATCGTGCCGGGTGATACGCCAGTATAGCGATGACGAATACACACTTCCAATGTGCAGTCACCGCGATGTCGCCAAACACGGATGCGACCATCATGATGCTGTAAACAGAACCTGGATTCATCCGAAAAATGACGTTTTGCCTTTCTTGCACCCAGGTTCGCCGTTGAGCACACCATCGCAGGCACTCCTGTCTGTGATGCAGATCTAGTGTAACCGCAGCCATGGTCTCCGAGCTGATAGTCCATGCTGCTGCAAACGTCGTCGAACTGTTCGTGCAGATGGTTGTTGTCTTGCAAACGTCCCCATCTGTTGACTCAGGGATCGAGACGTGGCTGCACGATCTGTTACAGCCATGCGGATAAGATGCCTGTCATCTCGACTGCTAGTGATACGAGGCTGTTGGGATCCATAATGCCATTCCGTATTACCCTCCTGAACCCATTGATTCCATATTCTGCTAAAAGTCATTGGATCTCAACCAACACGAGCAGCAATGTCGCGATACGATAAACCCCAATTGCGATAGGCTACAATCTGACCTTTATCAAAGTCGGAAACGTGATGGTACGCATTTCTCCTCCTTACACGAGGCATCACAACAACGTTTCACCAGGCAACGTATGAGAAATCGGTTGGAAACTTTCCTGATGCCAGCACGTTGTAGGTGTCGCCACTGGCGCCAACCTTATGTGAATGCTCTGAAAAGCTAATCATTTGCATATCACAGCATCTTCCTGTCGGTTAAATTTCGCGTCTGTAGCACGTCATCTTCGTGGTGTAGCAATTTTAATGGCCAGTAGTGTATATTTCACATGTGGTTATGGGCTGCTCGTATCTGTCAAGTGAAATATGCCAATAAAGGAAAGCTGTGGTTTTTCTACAATTTTAATATATTTGGATTAGATGAATTCAAACAATCTGACTTTCCAATGACTGAAAATACGCAGTTTGCATAAATTGAAATTTCACTCTATGGCGTTGAAGATTTATGTACAAAATGCTTAGATGTATTTACCCAAGGCTTAGTTTGTGCAATAAGATTGAAGTCTATGTCCCATTGCGCACGAGACCGCCTGATACCGTGCGTGCTACTTGAGGCAGTTAAAGAACAACTATATAGACTAGAGAAAGAAGTATTTGAAACTGGGCTCGGAAGTAGTCTTTGTCCTAAGAGAATGTTCATAACGTAGACATTAGGGAGGACAATGGTTCAAATCCGCGTTCAGTCATCCAGATTTAGGTTTTCTGTGATTTTCGACGGGGCAAATACAGTTATGGCTCCTTCGAAAGGGCACAGCCGATTTCCTTACCCACTCTTGTAACATCGCTAATGACCTCTACATGGACGGGACGTTAAAGCCTAATTTTCTTCCTTCCTTCCTATCGTAGCGATTGTTGCTGCTTGCACGATGTCAGACACTAAACTGCACAAAGTCTTGGGACGAATAAATAAAGGTTGGTCACATAGATTACAGACAATAGCAGATAAATTGAAAAAACGTTTTTCTTTCTAAAGAGCAGACTATTTATTAGAGATTAAGCAAAGCTCTTACAAGCTGAGCAAAAACACTCTCGAGCCATAGTACCTCACTCCAACTAAAAGAGCCATGCACTTTAGCCAGATGTCGACAGAGATATTGCATGCCTAGTATGCTCACACGCTGAATGCACTGAGCAATAGTCCCCATCACAGAAAGTATCCTCCCCGCATTCATCATGACCATGGGAATGTCTCTGAGCACTATGGGACTTAATTGCTGAGGTCATCAGTCCCCTAGAACTTACAACTACTTAAACCTAACTAACCTAAGGACATTACACACATCCATGCGCGAGGCATGATTCGAACCTGCGACCGAAGCGGTCGCGCGGTTCCAGACTGTGGCACCTAGAACCGCTCGGCCACGACCATGGCAACCTGCTGATGTAGATTTCGTAGGATCATTTCTTGAGAGTATGTGGTTGTTAGTAGTTGACGCATATTGTAAATTTCCCTACATGAGACCACTGTATTCCACAGCGAAGGAGAAAAAACTCAAAACACTCACACATTAAAAGGCATTCCAAAGGCAATAGTACCTGGTAATGGTCCACAGCATATTTAGGCACAATTTTTAGTTCTGTGGTCATAGTGGAATACAGCATATTGTCACAGCCCTTTCCATCTACACTCCAATAAGAAACAGAACATATGGCGAAAATATTTAAAAAGAAAATGAGAGCAGTTATAAGGACTGCCTCAAAGGATAATGCTCTTACATTGTTTGAAAGATTGCTCGTCCTTCGGGCTCGCCTCTGTTTCATCTAATTGATCTTAATTACGTTGTGTGGACAGATTAGCGGACTCGTGTAGCGTTAAAGAGACACACGTCCATACTCCGCAAGCCACCTGACGGTGTGTGGCGGAGGGTACCTTGAGTACCTCTAACGGTTCTCCCTTCTATTCCAGTCTCGTATTGTTCGTGGAAAGAAGGAGTGTCGGTATGCCTCTGTGTGGGATCTAATCTCTCTGATTTTATTCTCACGGTCTCTTCGTGAGATATACGTAGGAGGGAGCAATATACTGCTTGACTCCTCGGTGAAGGTATGTTCTCGAAACTTCAGCAAAAGCCCGTACCGAGCTACTGAGCGTCTCTCCTGCAGTGTCTTCCACTGGAGTTTATCTATCATCTCCGTGACGCTTTCGCGATTACTAAATGATCCTGTAACGAAGCGCGCTGCTCTCCGTTGGATCTCCTCTATCTCTTCTATCAACCCTATCTGGTACAGATCCCACACTGCTGAGCAGTATTCAAGCAGGGGGCGAACAAGTGTAATGTAACCTACTTCCTTTGTTTTCGGATTGCATTTCCTTAGGATTTTTCCAATGAATCTCAGTCTGGCATCTGCTTTACCGACGATCAACTTTATATGATCATTCCATTTTAAATCACTCCTAATGCGTACTCCCAGATAATTTATGGAATTAACTGCTTCCAATTGCTGACTTGCTATATTGTAGCTAAATGATAAGGGAAGACACCTTTTCAACAATGCATAAGCCCACGGCGCTAGTATTTTATCCCTGTAGAGGACTGATCGTGCCTCAGCTTTCATATGTTGCCCTAACAATGCTTTTTTCGGTGACCGTGCTGGAGAAAGCCATTTCAGCCTGTGGGGAAAAAAAAACTTTTCGCTTCAGTTGCCATAATGGGTCAGTGCAGACTGACGTCCGCCATCCGCCGCGCGGGATTGGCCGAGCGGTCTTGGAGCGCTTCAGTCATGGACTGTGCGGCTGGTCCCGGCGGAGGTTCGAGTCCTCCCTCGGGCATGGGTGTGTGTGTTTGTTCTTAGGGTAGTTTAGGTTAAGGTGTGTGTGAGCTTAGGGACTGATGACCTTAGCAGTTAAGTCCCATAAGATTTCACACACATTTGAACATTTTTTCCGCCATCCCGGTGTTCAAACAATTTCTGCATTGTTTCTTTGAGGGACGCACTGGCTCCCACGCCAGTGGTCCCGCGCGAACTGAGAAGTCATGTTTTGATTGGCGTGCTAACTGTGACGTTAAGGAGTCTACCAAAGGCCGCGTGATCGATGTCTCGATAGAGAGAGCATTGGTCCAAGAGGATCTACTCATCCGTTGAAGGGAGGCAGTACCAGGCATTAAAAATTACGCAGCTGGCGAAAACGCCCGTTCATGGCCCGCCGTTGGTGAATTGTGCTTTTTGATGCAGCTCCAAGTGGAGCACATGGTTTTGGAAGGCGCTTAGAAGACTAGGGGGACTCGCGGTTTGGAAGATGTGGGGGGGGGGGGGGGGGGGAAACCTAGATTTGCGTTCTGGAGGTTGTGACTGTGAGGAAAGGACGAGGGCCGCAATTGAACTATTGGACAAGAGTCATATAGGACTGTCGGAGCTGTATCTGTTGTGTGGCAGTCGCTGCGCCCACCATACACTCTGGGTTGGGTTCAAGACATTTCATGTCGATTTTCGGTTTGTTGCCACAAGGCAAATCTGAGCGAAATTTCTGAACAATAGCCTTGGCTTGTGAATCATTACTGTTTCTTGTCCGGTTCGAAGATGCAACTCTGGGCCCACCGTCCAGCAGCAGAACCCAGGATACGTCAGTCGAGTCACTGCTATGGCGTGCTGTTCACTGCACTGCCTTCTCCTGGTGGTCGTGATAAGCATTACACTATTCCTGTGCGGTAGGAATATTGGAGGTGTATTGCTTACCGTGTACGGCGTTCCCCCCCTGCAAACAGCAGCAGTCGCAGCTCGACATACGTGTGACACATTAGGTTAAGAAAGGGCAAGTACAATTACAGAGTCTTTGACCACAGGCATTTCATCTCAGTGAAAAATCTCCAACACTGTGAAGACAATGATCATCCAGAGGCTTGGATAGCTCAATTTGATAAAGTAATGACGCCCGATTGGCTCTTAGGCCGATGTTACAATATCATATACCTTTGTCAGAGTTGATGTATCAGATATTTATGTCAAAAAAATTTCATGGTGTAATGGGGAACTTTGTCAAATCTCGCCTGTCGTCATTATTATATAAATAAATGTGATCAAATCTAGTGCCTCGCCGTAGATTTGAATCATTAAAGTCGTTCGTCTTCTGTTCGCTGCAATGTGAGATGTAACCGCTTCGAGCGCTGGTGCCGCTACAGCTATTTGACGTCCCTGCAGTGTGTTTGTAAACATAGCTTCAAAGTTCGTGTTTTCCTTAGAAGCAAGCCAGGTCCCTACTATCTTCAATGAAAAACACAGACAAACTGGAAAAGAAATGGTGCAGATTACCTTTTACAGGGAAAACATCAAATAGCATAAGTAACATCTTAAAGGCAACGGGTTTATCTGTATTTTCCTTTGCCTCTCATACAATATGTAGTTTCTTGTTCAACGCAAAAGACAAACAAACAGCTATCACAAAAAGTGGGATTTATAAAATCACATGCCTAGAGTGTCAGTCTCGCTATACTGGACAGACAGGGAGGTCAATCTGTACTAGGCTTAAAGAACACCACAGAAGCTGGAGATTGAAGTAGCCTGATTCAGCCTTTGGAGAACATTTCCTGAACAATACCTACAAATACACATAGATGTACAAGTCTTACACACAGAGAAAAAGGCGGCCAAACTCAAAAATTAGAAATCTTAGAAATTAAAAGACAGATGCATATATCCCCACACCTATTATTAAATGAGGAAACCCAATTCAATTACTCACCTCCTTTAGATGATATCATAAGACCAGTAAAGAAGAAAAACTTCGGGCTCCAGTCCATCGCAGCTAAAATGTTCTTGGCTGATGCATAATTTTATTCTGGTCATTGTAGTTTAATTGCCGAATGTGTAATAATGTATGTAATTTGTTAACAAATAGTCATTGACGTAATTGTACATTAAGCTATGGATCGATACCTTAAGAAGCTGAGATGATTATCTTTGCCTTGTCATGTTTATCTGTGCATTATTATCTTTTGGAATCAGTAATGTACTTGAAAATTGGCTTATAACCCGAAACCTTCTACACTTGCTGCTCTCGTAACAAATTTTGCTGAATGCTTTTGTTATCTCGACGTAATACCTATGGCTTCATTCAAGTATGTCTCCTTTTTGCCGCCGCTTCTCTTCCAAATGTACAAACAATGCAATTGTGGTACTATCAACTGCAGCACATAATAACAAGTTGTTATCCGCCATCTTCAAATTTAAGGAAAAGTGTGACGACAGTGTAATACCTCTTTTTAGTGGCACGTCAAAGATCTTTGTCAAAGAAATTTGACGAATATTTGATCATATTTCTTTGTCAAAGAAATATGATGGTGTAATACCGACCTTAGGATATAAATTAGAGTTCGTATGCGGTTGAATGGAAAGATCAGTTGCGGAAAAAATGCGAGGAATAGCAGCCACCTGTAGTATGCACCAAGAGTTTAAAAATATTTACCTCATCAGCTATTTGTCTCAAGAGGTGTAAGAAAGAAAATGGTTCAAATGGCTCTAAGTACTGTGGGACTTAACATCTGAGGTCATCAAACTTAGAACTACTTAAACCTAACTAACCTAATGACATCACACACATCCATGCCCGAGGCAGGATTCGAACCTGCGACCGTAGCAGTCGCGTGGTTCCAGACTGAAGCTAGAACCGCTCGACCACCGCGGCCGGCTGTAAGAAAGAATTAAACAAAAATTCATAATATGCAGATACCTAGGATGGTAGGGATTCAGATGATTGATTAAACTTTTTGATTCATTAGTAAAGAAGGACCAGCTTTTAAGTGTTTCTTGTAGCACAAGCAAAATCATACGGCTCTGCCACATGAAACTGCCCTTCAGTTGTCAAAAAATACTAGCAGGAAGGTGCAGCGACAATTTAGAAACATTCAGGAACATTCTCCGAGAATCAGAATTTCTTATGAAATGAATGACTTGTGAGAAAAGAGAAGAAATATTGGGAGGAACTTATGGGAACTGTCAAACAGGAACAATGATGAAAGAAATGGCAACTGACGTGGGTCATCAGGAGGAAATGGTTACAGACATCTGCAAGCAAATGGACCACTGGCAGAATGGAGAAAGTAACTTGAATAATTTCGATGTTGGGAAGATACACGGTAATCGACACTTTGAAAGAAACAGGTGTGAAAGAGACACAGAACAACAGCAGGAGGGCATTGTTGAGATTGGACCTCAATTGAAGAATGGAATGATAACCTGCACCGCATCTGAGTAACGACCGACTCAGTATAGACTCACACTACTCCCGCGGCAAACATCAGAATGAGACGGATTAAAGTTACAGTAGGAAACATTCGACTGAAAGGGACTGTGGACAGCAGAAGCCGTATTACTGCCGTAGTGGAAACTGAATCAGAAGAATGCACAAGATCGTTCTTGGCCGGTTCTATTACTTTGCAAGACGAAGATAAAAGGTGCATTAGTGGACAACATTACGGAGTTACGACTCCAAATCCATCTCAAATTTCAGTGTCAAGGGCCTACTTTGAAACAAATTACTAGACTGTGCTGAATTTGGCTATTGATATCACACTCGACATAAATTTTCTCAGTGAATAGTAGGCAATATTAGGTGTGGGAAGAGGAGAAGTCACACTACACAAGGATTAGACCATTAAAATACGGTTCGTAGAGCAGGCAGTTACGCCTCAGGTTCCAGGAGCTTGTCTTTAAGCTGAGCTACGCAGATAGAGAACAGGAGGAAGAAGTCTGACAGTACGACTGTGAACTGCATGGACACTCGTGCTTGACTTGTGTGAAATAAATACGATCATTGAGATGGAGACAGACAGGTCAGAAAAATCAGAAGAGCTACTTCACAACTTTCATTGTGTGACCGTATTTTCAATAATTAATCTGTGCTCCAGTTTCTGGTAAATCGTCCTGCACCATAACTGTCGAAAATACGTGGCGTTCTCGGCATTCGTAAGATACTACCATTTAGATTACATGTATCTTCTGCTGCCTTCATACGTGTGCTGGATAGCATTCTGAGTGATTCACTTAAGCAGAACGTAACTAGTTACGTGGACGATCTCTCCATCGCAGATGGATCATGGAAGGATCACAACAAAATTCTGAGGCAAGTACTTCAAGAAACACCGTGTGACAGCAAACGTTAATAAACCATATTTCGTAAATATTGTGCAGCTTCTACATAATTATCCGACGCGATGCCCGTGAATCATTGAACCATATTTCGTAACTTTAAACGTCAAATTTCAGGGTCGTTTCGTCATTTTAGAAGGAATATCTCCCAACCGAGACAAAATAGAGGGAATCGCGAAATTCGCAACACCAACAACAAAAGAGCAACTCAAAGGATTCCTGAGGATAATAAATTTCTACCGTGTAAAAGATAGATATCTGTCACGACTCCAGTATCAGCGCAACTCTACCAACAGACAGGCAAGAAGACATCTTGGTCTTTAGAAACAGAAGCAAAGCCTTAAAAGCCTTAAAATCAACATTAATAGAAGCAGCACTACTATCACATCTCAGTTTGTCGCTGGACTTCTGTATGGCCACAGGGCAGCGCTTATTCTGGATTGGATGTCGTGATATTCCAGGAATATGAAGAGGACAGGAACTTTGTCCATAAGATCATTGCATTTGAGAGCCTTGTTTTGTCAACATATGAGAAAATTTATTCCATTACCAAGCTAGAAGCTCTGGCTGTGGTTTGGGGATTCCAAAAATTCGAGTTTTTCTTGTTCCGGAGAAAAAGAAAGATCCTCACAGACCACAAGGCACTTGAATTCTTATTAACCACCAAACTAATACACAAGAGACTGGCACTAACGGTACTTTATCTCCAGCTGTTTAACTTCTCCATTACTTATGTACCGGGCAAGACCAACATATTTGCGGAAGTATTGTCTTGTCCTCCTCTAGGTTTGGTTCAAGGGGTGAACAAAA
The DNA here is from genome assembly GCF_023864345.2 of Schistocerca serialis cubense. Lineage (NCBI taxonomy): Eukaryota > Metazoa > Arthropoda > Insecta > Orthoptera > Acrididae > Schistocerca > Schistocerca serialis. Next base: position 358,111,270 of record NC_064639.1, read on the forward strand.
CATTGGAGGAGAACCGCTTTAAATTGTTTAATATGCACAATGCGGCCTTAGAAAATTACATAACCATGAGCCTGAAGGATACAGGGAAAGAATCGAACAAGGATCCAGCGCTACTAGTTCTAAAAAGCAAATGGAAAGAACGGTCGCATGCAGCAGTTAGACAATTTTACCTGTTACACAGAGGCAGTCTCTTCTACCAGAGCGGTGCAGGTGATTGGTGGTTAGATGCACCAGGAGAACTCATTGTCAAAAAAATTTGTCATACACACCTGACCTGCTCAAACTCTTATCCCATGAAGAGTTTCTTGAAGCTGTGAACACTCTGCTACTTTGGCAATATCGAGAAGAGATTAAGGAGAATTTTGGCCGTGTATAAGGCGTGCCAGAAAACAAAATATACCACAGTACCGGTACAGGTACCACTATATCCCATTATACGTGAAAAATTGAAGCAATTAGCGGCAGCGGATTTAATGAGGCCCCTGCCACACACTAGATGAGGATTTTGTGATATAATGGTGGTAGTGTAATTGACCTCAAAATTCGTAACACTCCGTAAACTAGACATAACTACAACTTTGACGATATCGAGAGCAGTGTGTAAGGATTTCCTGGCACAGATATGACACGTGGACAATATAATATCTGACAGTGGTCTGCAGTTCTGACCTGAGAGGTGGAATACCTCACTGAAAAGATGTAAAATCATTTCGAATGCCTCAGAATGTGTAAGGAAAGACTTGGAAAGCTTTTTTAGGACCTACCGTGGAAAACAGCACTCGATTTTCCTACACGACTTCCTGGAGGTCATGAACAAGGTACCATAATACAAATCATCAAAGAAAAAGTGGACTTCCGCCAAGCACATGAGAGCGCCATCTAAAGGTAGTGGAACAGGCCCTCCACAAGAAGCCGGAAGGAAATCAAAGGCGCTCTCGGAGAGAAAGGCGCATGTGAGGAAATTCCGTGTAGTCCAGTAAGTCCTCATGAAGCCCTTCAGACTGTCGAACAAACAAAAACAGATTTACCACAAATTTTTTTCAGTATAGAATGGTCCTGTGCATATCCAGTGGATTGCTCGCCCAAAAGCAGGATAGCTGAAATCAATGAAAACCAGAAACAGGGTATATATGCGGACAAGGAAAAAAATTCCCGCATCTTTGACGGATAAAAATACACTTTTTCCTGGATGAAAATACACTTTTTCTTAGTTAAGTAAATGTATACTTTCCCTTGCAAGTGTAAAACTTAAGAATCCTTTGAATGATTAAGGTTTATACATCGGCATAGAAGTTCCCGGCACTTTAGAAAACTAACACAAGAAAAAAATAAGCGCTTGGAAAGATCTTTGATGTGCAGAAACATGTGTGCAGACACAGCACGTTAGTTTCCGAGGTACTGAAATCGAGATTGCGATGCGCTTCTGTAAGCCAATCAAAGCTCATGTCACGTGATCACGCTAGTCGACGATAACAGATATTCAGAGCATAGGACACGTGATGTAGTCAGCCAAAAGCAACATCACTGTTAAGTTGCGGGAACACACAAATAGGAAATATTAATGGTTTAAATTAATATACGCAGTGCAGCTACAAGGAAAGCTAAGCCTTCAAATATAATATTGGTCTTTTTAGCGTGTGTCACACTTTAAGATATATCAGACAAATGTGTTAAATAACGACGTAAATGTCTGGCCTTCTGGGCCCGGAATTATTCTAAGGGGCTGGCCCTCAAAGTGTCAAGCTTTAAGTGAGAATCAAACGCTCTGTGATTTAAGAAATTCAAAGCACGTTCACACACGTAACATAATTCATCTTGCGTAAAATGAAATTTACTTTGGAAGTAACGCTTTCCAAACCACCATTCGTAATATTTTCCGCGACCTGTTAGAAGTCGTTTCAGCAGTTGTCAGAGCGCTCCAGAAAACGGCATTACTACGAGTGCGCAGCTGCGAAGACGTAGGAAGCCCGTATATTCGTACTTATATAGCATTAAGAGATCTTACATTGCGTAATAAACGAAACAGGACATCAGAGGATAGGAATTACGTAAACCATACTAAAGTGCATAATTCGCCTTAAAGTGCACATTACAAAGAAGTAGGCCCCAATCTGATATTAAGCTTTTCAGTGTGGTTTTCGGGATGCAGATGTTCTTGGATTACCAGTGCTGTATTACCTCATGTTTGGTTCTTTATTATAGCATAATGCCATACGTGTCAGAAGATAAAAACGTGCACTTGAAATTCAGCAAACAGCTGACACTAGGCAATAGTGTTTCAAATAAATTGACTAATTGACTGTCTCTGCGGGAAAGATTAATAAATGCCAAATTTCTTTAGCAGATCGATAAAAAAAACTTCATTGTTCTGTAAGCTAATTGTTGTTGTTGTTGTTGTGGTCTTCAGTCCTGAGACTGGTTTGATGCAGCTCTCCATGCTACTCTATCCTGTGCAAGCTTCTTCATCTCCCAGTACCTACTGCAACCTACATCCTTCTGAATCTGCTTAGTGTATTGATCTCTTGGTCTCCCTCTACGATTTTTACCCTCCACGTTGCCCTCCAATGCTAAATTTGTGATCCCCTGATGCCTCAGAACATGTCCTACCAACCGATCCCTTCTTCTAGTGAAGTTGTGCCAAAAACTTCTCTTTTCCCCAATCCGATTCAATACCTCCTCATTAGTTACGTGATCTACCCACCTTATCTTCAGCATTCTTCTGTAGCACCACATTTCGAAAGCTTCTATTCTCTTCTTGTCCAAACTGGTTATCGTCCATGTTTCACTTCCATACATGGCTACACTCCATACAAATACTTTCAGAAACGACTTCCTGACACTTAAATCTATACTCGATGTTAACAAATTTCTCTTCTTCAGAAACGATTTCCTTGCCATTGCCAGTCTACATTTTATATCCTCTCTACTTCGACCATCATCAGTTATTTTACTCCCTAAATAGCAAAACTCCTTTACTACTTTAAGTGTCTCATTTCCTAATCTAATCCCCTCAGCATCACCCGATTTAATTTGACTACATTCCATTATCCTCGTTTTGCTTTTGTTGATGTTCATCTTATATCCTCCTTTCAAGACACTGTCCATTCCGTTCAACTGCTCTTCCAAGTCCTTTGCTGTCTTTGACAGAATTACAATGTCATCGGCGAAGCTAATTAAACTGCCAAAAACCTGGAAATAAAATAAAATTAGAAAACTGACTAATAACATTTTACCCTTCCATAGTCATGTGAATGTCACTTAATAGCTCCCGGCCACAGAAATCCGTTTTGTTTTCATTTGAAGTGAGAGCTGGAAACGAAGATGAAAAAGCAAAATCACTAAATGTAAAAATATGTCATGTGGAGACTACCCACCTCCCGACTGCAACTCAGACTGCTCTGCGACCGAGCGAGGTGGCGCAGTGGTTAGACACTGGACTCGCATTCGGAAGGACGACGGTTCAATCCCGCGTCCGGCCATCCTGATTTAGGTTTTCCGTGATTTCCCTAAATCACTCCAGGCAAATGCCGGGATGGTTCCTCTGAAAGGGCACGGCCGACTTCCTTCCCCATCCTTCCCTATTCCGATGAGACCGATGACCACGCTGTCTGGTCTCCTTCCCCAAACCAACCAACCAACCAACTGCTCTGCGTATATACGAATCTGGCAGCTTAGGCTTGTCAGAAAAATGTTTCCGGATAGCATCTGGCTGCTTGTTGCTATTGCTCATTCAGCTAACAGCCGCACGTCAAATAGCCAGAAACTGGAGATGCTACTGATCTACGCTACCCAACTGCGCATGCACACGAGCTCGCTGGCAACTGCTCGAACGAACCAAATATACCGTTGTGACGCCACGCCCAACGGAAGCAGTTTGTTGTTATGTAATACTGCTTAGTCTTCGTCCTAAAGCCTTTGACACAGTTTGCTGTTGGCAGACTTTAGTGTATGCACTGTGTTTTGTTGTTATAAAAGGCGCATTTCCTTTGCAACTTAAGTTTTATTTTGTTTTTTCCCCTCTTTTATGTTTTATTGCTGCAGAATTATTCTGCAGTAGCGGGCTAAAGTAAAATTATTTCTTACAGTATCAGTTTTTACCAGTCAAAAGTACAAAAATTTAATTGAAAACTAAAAGAATGAAAAATTCCCGAAATTTTAAAAAAATTCCCGATTTTCTTCGAATGAAAAAATTCCCGTGTTTTTGTCGGATTTCCCGCGGCGTATACACCTTGAGTGAGCCATTAGGAGTTCATCACATTTGTCACGTCAAACCATTTGTCAAGTAGAGAGAGTGACTGTTCAAATGGTTCAAATGGCTCTGAGCACTATGGGACTTAACTTCTGAGGTCATCAGTCCACTAGAACTTAGAACTACTGAAACCTAACTAACCTAAGGACATCACACACATCCATGCCCGAGGCAGGATTCGAACCTGCGACCGTAGCGGTGGCGCGGTTCCAGCTGTAGCGCCTAGAACCGCTCGGCCACTCCGGCCGGCGACTGTAAATAATAGTAAATAATTATGTAGCATAACACAGATTTTTGAATTTTTTTCTGTTAGTAAGAATGTTAATCTTAATGTACTGTTTTCCTTATATTATAAAATGTGTTATTCTGAGACTGAACTACGTAATTATGCGTGGTACACAGTCGCCGACTCCAAAGAGCCTGAGGGGGCCCGAGCCCCCTCAAAAATTCGTTTGGGGGTCGGAGCCCCCCCCCCCTCCCCCAAATAATTTAAGAAAATTATTAGTTACATTATGCTTTGTTAAATCACAAAATTATGCTGGAATTTTTTATTTTCCTTGTTTGACGATAGTTACCTTTTAAAATATATTCAGTAATGAGTTAAAACAAATTATTATTATGGTAGTAAGCAGGTTAACTGAAAACGAGTGGTGCGAATCATGATAGTGTTACGGTGCTGTCGGCACACTTAGAATTTGTCCTGGTGCGCGTAAGTTCGGGTAAAGTCTGGCGCCGACGGGCCAGCGCTGCGGCCGCGGCGACATCAAAAGGACTGGAGCAGAAGCGCCTCGAACCCTCCGCCTCGCGTCGCCTTGACGCTTCGAGACATTACGAAGGCGACGCGAGGCGGAGGGTTCGAGGCGCTTCTGCTCCAGTCCTTTTGATGTCGCCGTGGCCGCAGCGCTGGCCCGTCGGCGCCAGACTTTACCCGAACTTACGCACCAGGACAAATTCTAAGTGTGCCGACAGCACCGTAACACTATCATGATTCGCACCACTCGTTTTCAGTTAACCTGCTTACTACCATAATAATAATTTGTTTTAACTCATTACTGAATATATATATATATATATATATATATATAGCCCACCCTGCTTTTGCAGTCATTCAGAATGGATAGTTTCGTTCAGTGCATGCTGCAGACGTGTTTAGTGTTCCGACTTTAGTGTCTAGTGGACTATTTGATATGACTATATTTTATTCATTTACTTTAGTCTCTTAGTGTATTGTGAGTTAAGTTTGCAATGGATAAATTTGTTACCAAAAAGGCGCGGTTGGAAGTTGATACTGCAAGTCAGCCTCCAACAATTATTGTGTCGTCAATTGCATCGTCGTCTTCAGGCGAGAGACGTTCACAGCCGAAACCTGGCAAGGAAAGATCATTTCAGAAGTCTTGGTTGATCAAATGTACATGGCTAGAATATGAAGCATCTACCGAAAAAGTTTTAAATTATATCACTAACCGATGTTAGTTAGATAGTGATATGAAGAAACGCCGTTTAGCTCTTGAGACAATTTTTACTAGCATACAATTTCTATGCCGACAAGGACTAGCAATTAGTGGGCACGAAGATGCAAACTCAAATTGTTTTCAATTGTTGGAACTCCGAAAGAATGACATACTTGAGTTTAAAGATTGGTTAGGTCATTTGGGGTATAAGTGGACGTCCCACAATATTCAAAACTTGATCATTGATCTACTAGTAAAGTCTGTGTTGAGAAAGGTATTGGCTTCAATCAAGAAGGCTGAACATTTTTCTGTTATGGTTGACGAAACAAGTGATTCTTCGATTCACGAACAAGTGTCATTTTGTATTCGTACTGTTGATGATTCCTTAATCATCAATGAAGACTTTATTGGCTTATATGAGACCCCCAACACTAAATCACAAACTCTGTTTAGTATTTTAAAAGACGTTTTTGCTTGTCTTCATTTGTCAATGGATTACTTAAGAGGACAGTGCTAAGATGGTGCCTCGAATATGAGAGGTAAGTTCAAAGGACTAAAAAAGTTAGTTTTGGATATACAACCAAAATCATGTTAAGTGCACTGCACTGATCACAGTTTAGGCTTGGCACTTGTAGACAGTCTCTGCCATCTTACGCCTATGAGGGATATTATGGCTTTAGCCAAGGACTTAAACACCATAAGGGAATCCAACAAAAGGATGGGACTTTTCAGAAACATATGCTGTTAGAGTGCCAACAACCTAGTTGGTCTACGACCCCTTTGCCCGACTCGATGGATTATGCGAGCTGCTAGTGTCTTGAGAATGTTGAAAAACTTCGAAGAACTTCTAGAGTTTTTTGAAACATTTTCTGCAGAGGACAAAACAGAGGCAGGTTACAAATTTGCAAGCTACCTTGAGTCAATGTTACAATTCAAGGCTTATTTCTTTTTACATCTTTATTGCCATGCAATGAACCCAGTAGAGTATATCAATGAAAAATTCAATGCCCTCATCTAAGTGTTGCTGAACTGGAAAAAGTATATGAGGGCTTGATTTGTATATTGAATGGAAGGTGTGATGGTTTTGAACACTTTTGGAAGTTGTGTTTAAAAGGAAAACCTTCACAAGTTGATGATCCTTCGCTTCCTCGGAATCGAAGTATACCAAAGAAGTACAAAAGCAACAAAACCAGCTCACTGCACACTTTCAAAACCTCAAAAGAATAACACAAAGCTATTTACATTGATGTTTGTGATACAGTGCCATCTTGCATTCAAAAGAATAACACAAAGCTATTTACATTGATGTTAGTGATACAGTGCCATTTTGCATTACTGAACAGTTTGCTTCAACTGGACTCACACAGGTCATTGCAGTTGAACAAGAGTGCTTGCTTTTAGTAAACAGAGGTGAAACAAATTTGGAAAAATCAAACTGAGTTTTTCAAAAAGGACCTAGACATTGAGAGACTGCGCTAATAAAAAACAACTGGTCGTAAAAAACATGCGTGATGTAAGAAAGCACATAAAACAAGAGCCTGCAGTTGGAGAAATGTTATGTGAAGTAGTGAAATGCATTAAGCTTCTCCAAGTAGTTCCAATCATGACAGCAACAGCAGAACAATCATTTAGCACCCTTAGATGTCTGAAGTCATATCTCCGATCAACAATGAGACAGAAGCGATTGAAAAACTTGGCTGTTCTTCATGCCCACCAAGATGTTTTGGGTGAATGGGACATACGACCAGTCATCAATGACTTTATATTCAGTAATCCAGTCAGACGGTCAACATTTGCACCTTTCTAAAGACACTCTAGCCCAGATAATGGCATTTAGATCAATATTAAAAATCTTTATAAAATAGAGAATTAAATACATACATAATGTTAAATTTTCAGTTTTGAAATATTAATACTAGTTTAGTACTCTATTACTACATTACTATATTAGTTATTTTCAAATACTTAAATATTTTTAGGATGTAAGACCTAATTAAAACCCGCTATATACATACTTTTTGACTGAAAGTATTAGGCATACTGTATTAACTTTATTAACTGTATTAAAAAATTAACTTTGAGATATTGTTTTTATTTAATGAACCCTAAGCCTTATTCAAAGTAAGCTTAAATTAGCTATTTCACTTATTAATCAAAGTGCTATTACTGTCTGACAGCAATATTTTATGTTTTATTCATTTAATGATAGTTTAGGATTTATTTAAATATAATTCCAGTCTTTTCAGAGCTAAATATTCACTGCTCTGTAATAGTCTATAATTACTATAAATTAAATTAGCTTTTTATGAAAATACCGTGCATGTTTATGTTTTGTTTCTTTTTTTCAAATCCAAAAAATGTGTCAGGCTTGTCGAGTTTCCCGGAGTGTCGAGTTATCGAGAGTCCAGTTTTCGGGGTTCTAATGTTGATCATATGACTCTAAAATTCTTTAAAAAACTTTAAAACTCACTGTTTTTCATCTAAAATTTAGAAAATTTCCCGGGGCAAGACCCCCAGTATGCCCCCCCCCCCCCCCCCCCCCCAATATTTTTTATAAATCGGCACCCCTGGCGTGGTACCATCAAGTTGGCAGAAGTCTCAATGTGACTAATCATGTACATATTTACTTTTTAATGCAACAGCATTGAAAGGAAATATGGAGGTTAGCGAACTTATTTATGGTCATTTATGAGATCATGAAAAATTAAAGTTAAAATAAACTGGGGGTGACAAAGTCATAATGTTTTTCTCATAGTATTCTGTCTTATTGTGTGAACATTTCATCGATATTTTTCGATGTGTGAGATTTTATACCTGTGCAGACGAAGTTCTTATATGTGTAGCAAGCAGTTTGTTGTTAGAAAAGGTGTTTTTCCGATGTTCTTCTACATGTAGTTCGTAGTTTTTCACGGTGTGGTGTGAGTTACAAACCGTTTTTTGATGTGGAGGCCCTTATTTTCTCACGAGGGCTGTGTGTCTTCAGTAGCGTTTTTCTGTCGTGCCACCAGTTTGAAGCCATTGTGTTTATGTGAATTTCAAGCAGCAAAATTTAGAAAATTCTTCCAGCAGTATAATAGATACATAAATAAGCTCAGCACAGACTGAGAATTTCCCGCCAATTTCCAGGTAGGAAAGTGGGGGAAGGGAGATGGAGGGGGGGGGGAGGGAGTGCTAAGGATTTCCTGAAGGCTGTGGGGAGGGGGGGGGAGGGGGGAGTGTCAGGGCCAATGGCCTTGCCGCAGTGGTTTCACTGGTTCCCGTCAGGTTACCCTAGTTAAGCGCTGTCGGGCTTGGCAAAACTTAGATAGGTCCTCCGTGTCAGCCGAGTGCTGTTGGCAAGTGGGGTGCACTTGTGAGGCCAATTGAGGAGCTACATGATTGAGAAGTAGCAGCACCGGTCATGAAAACTTACAATGGCCAGAAGAGCAGTGTGCTGACCACCTACTGACCAGATGCCCCTCCATATCCACATCCAGTGACACCTTTGGGCTGAGCATGACTTGGCAACCAGTCGGTCCTGTTGGGCCTTCAGGGCCTGTTAAAAAGGTGTTTGTCTTTCGTTTTTTTGTGGGGTGGGGGAGGGGTGGTTTAATTGATTAGTTTGATTAATTAGTCTATCAATTTGATATCAAAAGTGTGAAGTGTGCCCCTCCTCCTTATTCTTCTACTGCCACAGCCAAACTATGTTTGATATTTACAGCATAGCCAATACTTCCTTCTCTTTTTCAGTTTTCTGAACTTTAAGGATAACCCACAATAATGTCCTCTTCAGAAGAGAATTCATAATTGCAACTGAGGCAGAAAAGAGATCCGTGCCATATTGCTTGTCATACCGGTGCAGTGGGAGCACCTGTGTGGCACTGATAAGCATTGCATAATGTGATCCTTATTGCGGTATTTCGTATCGCTTATCGAATCGTCTCAGCGTGAACTGTGCCTTAGTATTGTTCAAGTTTAGTGTTGTTACCAAGCCTGGTTCACTACATAAGGGGAGTGAACAGTGCTACATGTTGAATGATAACTGTGAAGAAGATACATAATCATATGACAGAATGATACAACCAAATGACACAGTTTGAAAGGGGGCTTACTGTGGGTTTCTGTTTGGCCAACTGGTCAAATACCCACATTTGTGGGGCATTCGGATGTGACAGTGGCCCAGTGTTTCACTGCTTGGGAAAGTGAGGGCAGGCACACTCATCAGTAAAACTTCAGTTGACCATATCTGACCACCAAAAGGGAGGACCGCCATATTGTGCTTCAAGCATATCGTAACCTCTTCACATCTGTGCCTGTCATCTGAGAACAAATAATTGGCATCCTGCAATATTCTGTGTCACCCTGCACCACTGTTCGGAGCTTAGTAACAGCCAGACCAGAGAGAACCATATCATGCATAGGCTGCCATTAACAACATAATACAAACAGTTGTATTAGGAATGGTGCTGTGACCAGGAAGCATGGACTGCTGATGAGTGGCATCACAGTATGTTCAGTGATGAACTGCAATTCTACACTACCCCAGAAAACCATCGCTGTTGAGTGTGGCAGGTTCCATTCTTCCAAGTTTTTGGAGAAGCATAGCAGTGTTACTCCGGCCACCACAGTGTAGCAAGTCACCAGGTGTGACTTCCAGTCACAGCTCATAGTGACTGAAAGAACTCTGATGGCATAATGATATATCGTGGACATCCTGTGTCCTCATGTATTACCTCTCATGTGGCAGTATTGTGGTGCCATTATTCAATGGGACAATGCTCGTCCATACGTGGCACATGTCTCTATGAACCGTTTGCATGATGTTGAGGTACTACCGTGACCAGCGAGATCCCCAGATCTGTCTGTGATAGAACACGTGTGGAACCAACTCGGACGTCAGTTCCATCCCAAAGTCAGTATCCAGGATATCAAGGACCTGTTACAATAGTTTTGTGCCAGCTTTCTCTATGACACCCTTCCCAACCGAATCAGTGCATGTATCCAGGCAAGGAAGAGTGCAACATCATAACGATAAATAGGTTCATAGTGTCGAGATATCTAACTCAAATCTGTAATTATCTAAATAACATCACACATCTCTCAACTCGTAAAATTCATTCATTTCCTCTTCTCCCTTGGCTGCTGCATTTCTTTTGTCATGCAGGGTAATTGCTGCCAACGGCCTTGCCAAAGTGCTAACATCGGTTCCCGTCACATCACCAAAGTTAAGCATTGTCACACTGGGCTAGCACTTGGATGGGAGACTATCCTGTCTGCCGAGCGCTGTTGGCAAGCGGGCTGCACTCAGCCTTCGTGCGGCAAATTGTGGAGCTACTTCACTGAGAACTAGCGCCTCCACTCACAAACACTGACAACGGCTGGGAGAGCGGTGTGCTGACCAGATGACCCACTGTATCCACATCTAGTGACACCCCTGGGCTGAGAGGATGACACGCTGGCCGGTTGGTACTGTTGGGCCTTCCACAACCTGTTCAGATGGAGAGTGTAATTGCTGCAGTTAGACTTTGAATGATTCGTGACCCAGAATGGGCAAGTATGCAGTTTCGATTTGTTGCCATGTTGCCTTGGAGCAGTAATTACACTTATCATCTATTAAAATCACAAGTAGTCTTACGTGCAAATTAAAAGTGGTCAAGTAGCTGCAATTAACTGATGATCAAGCGAAAGGTTCTGACTAGCGTGCTCCCTCCCATTATTTCAGAAGGGATGAGTAAATTGGTACCGGTATGTGCCCAGAGGAAACACAGGGGTGTGAACATCTGCTCAAAGTAAAGCTGTTGCTTGTGTCTAGTCCACGACATGCATTTATGGCTCCCGGGGCCTGATTGCTCACTGGAAGAGCTGAAGATTTATGAGACAGCCGTCTAAAAGCACTCATTGTTCAGTGGCTTGATGGCTGACTTCAGTGTGTGGATAAAGCTCTGATTACAACAAGACTTTGAAAAAAAAAAAAAGCAGATTATAGACACAGCCAGGGAATTTGGGTGTATCACTCCATAATCAAGGGTGTAAATATTTTACAAAAACGTTTATGTGTCAAATAGTTTAATCAGGATCACAATCTAATGTGCTGTGAAAGACATGACCATGCATCAGAGATTGGTGTTGTTGTTGTGGTCTTCAGTCCAGAGACTGGTATGATGCAGCTCTTCATGCTACTGTATCCCATGCAAGCTTCTTCATTTCCAAGTAACTACCACAACTTCCTGTATTTTACCCTTGCCACCTTCAGAATGTGAAAGAGAGTATTCCAGTCAACATTGTCAAAAGCTTTCTCTAAGTCTACAAATGCTAGAAATATAGGTTTGCCTTTCCTTAATCTATATTCCAAGATAAGTCGTAGGGTCAGTATTGCCTCACATGTTCCAACATTTCTACAGAATCCAAACTGATCTTCCCCGAGGTCAGCTTCTAACAGTTTTTCCATTCGTCTGTAAAGAATTCGTGTTAGTATTTTGCAGCCACGACTTATTTAACTGATAGTTCAGTAATTTTCACACCTGTCAACACCTGCTTTCTTTGGGATTGGAATTATTACATTGTTCTTGAAGTCTGAGGGCATTTCTCCCGTCTGATACATCTTTGTCACCAGATGGTAGAGTTTTGTCAGGGCTGGCTCTCCCAAGGCTGTCAGTAGTTCTAATGGAATGCTGTCTACTCCCAGGACCTTGTTTTGACTTAGGTCTTTCAGTGCTCTGTCCAATTCTTCATGCAGTATCATATCTCCCATGTCATCTTCATCTACATCCTCTTCCATTTCCATAATATTGCCCTCAAGTACATCGCTCTTGTATAGACCTTCAATATACTCTTCCTGCCTTTCTGCTTTCCCTTCTGTGCTTAGAACTGGTTTTCCATCTGAGCTCTTGATATTCATACAAGTGGCTCTCTTTTCTCCAAAGGTCTCTCTTAATTTTCCTGTAGGCAGTATCTATCTTACCTCTAGTGATACATGCCTCTACATACTTACATTTGTTCTCTAGACATCTCTGCTTAGCCATCTTGCACTTCCTGTCAATCTCATTCTTGAGACGTTTGTATTCCTTTTTGCCTGCTTCATTTACTGCATTTTTATATTTTCTCCTTTCATCAATTAAATTCAGTATCTCTTCTGTTAACCAAGGATTTCTGCTAGCCCTCGTCTTTTTACCTACTTGATCCTCTGCTGCCTTCACTATTTCATCTCTCAAAGCCATCCATTCTTCTTCTACTGTATTTCTTTCCCCCACTCTTGTCAATCATTCCCTAAAGCTCTCTCTGAAACGCTCTACAACCTCTGGTTCTTTCAGTTTATCCAAGCCCCATCTCCTTAAATTCCCACCTTTTTGCAGTTCCTTCAGTTTTAATCTGAGATTCATAACCAATAGGTTGTGGTCAGAGTCCACATCTGCCCTCTTACAATTTAAAACCTGGTTCCTAAATCTCTGACTTACCATTATATAAACTATCTGAAACCATGTAGTGTCTCCGGGCCTCTTCCAAGTATACAGTCTTCTTTCGTGATTCTTAAACCAAGTGTTAGCGATGATTAAATTATACTCTGTGCAAAATTCTATCAGGTGGCTTCCTCTTACATTCCTTACCCCCATTCTATATTCACATACTACTTTTCCTTCTCTTGCTTTTCCTACTATTGAATTCCAGTTCCCCATGAATATTAAATTTTCATCTCACTTCACTATCTGAATAATCTCTTTTATCTCATCATACATTTCTTCAATCTCTCTGTCATCTGCGGAGCTAGTGGGCATATAAACTTGTACTACTGTGGGAGATGTGGGTTTCATGTCTATCTTGGCTACAATAATGCATTCACTATGCTGTTCGCAGTGACTTATCCGTGCTCCTATTTTTTATTCATTATTAAACCTACTCCTGCATTACTCCCATTTGAGTTTGTATTTATAACCCTGTATTCACCTGATCAGAAGTCTTGTTCCTCCTGCCACCGAACTTCACTAATTCGCACTATATTTAACTTTAACCTATCCTGTTCCCTTTTTTAAATTTTCTAACCTACCTACCCAATTAAGGGCTCTGGCACCGCATGCTCCGATCCGTAGAATGCCAGTTTTGTTTCTTCTGATAATGACGTCCTCCTGAGTAGTCCCCGCCCAGAGATCCGAATTGGGGACTATTTTACCTCCGGAATATTTTACCCAAGAGGATGTCATCATTTAACCATATAGTAAAGCTGCATGCGCTGGGGAAAAATTACAGCTCTTGTTTCCCCTTGCTTTCAACTGTACGCTTATTATGTTGTTTAGTGCATGGGATTGAATTCTGCTGGTGATGTAAAAATCTAGTGTTTTCCCCCTGTTTCTGTCAAGACTGAATGACGTAGCTTGTAACATTCTGCATACTCACATGAGTAGTCACATATTTGATTGTGCAGTTGACTTACCATGTGACTTCATTTGAAGTATAAAAAGATCCACTCATTTTTATGTTACGTGACAACACGTTTCTTCCATTCTGTTGCTTACAGAACAAAATCGAATTCAGTCTGTTCTAGTGTCATTGACACACCACATTTAGATGCTAAGTGATCAAAACTGCATTTTTTAGAAACGACTTTCATTTTCATACTAATACCTGCCCCCCCCCCCCCCCCCGCCCCCCTCCTGAACCATTGGTGGGAAGGCTTGTGTGCCTCAGCCATACAGGTAGCCTATCGTAGTTGCAACCACAACGGTTGGGTATTTGTTGAGATGTCAGACAAAAGTGTGGTTTCTGAAGAGGGGCAGCAGCCTTTTCAGTAGTTGCAGCGGCAACTGTCTGGCTGATCAACTGATCTGGCCTTGTAACATTAACCAAAATGGCCTTGTTCCTGAGGAACAGCTCTGTTATATGTAAATAACATTGAGTATTGCAGTACATATTTCTATTACATCAATAAGAAAGTCCTAGAATCTTTTACAACCACAAAGATGTATGAAAAAATATAAGAACATAGCAGGATGCGATCCTACTTCTTTCCACATCGTAATTCCAAATCTGTAACCATTACACCACAATGACACAACAGTGTCCAGAATCAGATTTTCACTCTGCAGTGGAGTGTGCATTGATATGAAACTTTCTGGCAGATTAAAACTGTGTGCCGGATGGAGACTCGAAGTCAGGACCTTTGCCTTTCGCGGGCAAGTGCTCTACCAACTGAGTTACCCAAGCACAACTCATGCTCCGTCCTCACAGCTTTACTTCCACCAGTACCTCATCTCCTACTTTCCAGACTTCACAGAAGCGGCCCTGCACTTCCACTTGTCCGCAAAAGGCAAAGGTCCCGAGTTCGAGTCTCAGTCCGGCAAACAGTTTTAATCTGCCATGAAGTTTCATATCAGCGCACACTCTGCTGCAGAGTGAAAATCTCATTCTGGAATCATCCCCCAGGCTGTGGCTAAGCCATGTCTTCACAATATCCTTTCTTCCAGGAGTGCTAGTTCTGCAAGGTTCGCAGGAGAGCTTCTGTGAAGTTTGGAAAGTAGGAGACGAGGTACTGGTGGAAGTAAAGCTGTGAGGACGGGGCATGAGTCATGCTTGGGTAGCTCAGTTGTTAGAGCACTTGCCCGTGAAAGGCAAAGGTCCCGAGTTTGAGTCTCTGTCCAGCACACAGTTTTAACCTGCCAGGAAGTTTCAACAACAGTGTCATTCACCTTAGGATCTTCTGAAAGCTTTTACCACCAGTGTGGCATAACATGGAAGTTGTAATATGAAAACAACTAATATACGACGCGGCCTCTCCCAAAATCAGCTGTTATCAAGTTTCATGGTAGCACTGAGTGACACGCTGCCAGGGTTGTTTAACCTGCACCACAGAAGTTTCACTGTGTGGGCTTCACACATCCTCCGTAAAGTCCCGATCTCGTTTCACCTATATTTTGGAGCCCAGAAGAAACACATTCAGGCCATAAATTTGCTTCGGACAAAGAAGTGCATGCCTGGGTACAATTACGGTTCTGTAGGCAGCCGAAAACTATTTTCCTCAAAGATACTGGCTTTGCTCACAGTGGGATATATGTATCAACAGTTTTGGGAATTACTTTTGAGATGATAGATTATTTAGTTTTTCCTCTCGGTTTCATTTTCAATTGGCTGTCCCTTATATTTGTGAAAAAATGTTTTAGTCTCCTCTGCTATTTTGCTACCACTTAGGCTTGTTATTGACTTATACCAACCTCACTACTGCGCTTACATAATCTGATGTGGAAGTTCCATCATCATTTGACTGCTTCATCTTATGGCAAGACACTGCCCAAAAACAAAGTATCCATTTTGAAGTGAAGTCGCAGTTACTAACAGCAAACACAACCCTATGATACAACACACAATCACTGACTAAAGGTGGATTTACGCACACAAGTGACACAGCAGCACCATGAATGGCCTACGATTCTGCCAACATGGTAAGAAGTAATATTGTCGGAATTTAAATCACAGTGTTCACACTTGTCCATGGCACAATTGTGTAGACTGTGCTCTCACTGTTGAGTACATGTGTGTCGGTCATTCTCTTCAGTTTCATTCAGCATATGCCTTCCTTAGAGTGTTTCCTGATACTGTCATAAAACTCTTAAACACATTTCGACACTCTGTGAAACTGTAACATTAAATTCAAATTGAACAAGACTGCCTCAGAGATTTTTTCCTCCCTTCATTGTTACCGGTTTATCCGTCACAGAGGAAATTAACAGAGTAAAAAGCATTTATAAATCACTACCATCTCAGTCACTGCAGTCATACACATGGTTTCCATTATGTCATTGTAGTTTCCAAATCTCATTAAATCTTGTTCTGCATACAGAATATACTGGCATTAATGCATCCTCAGTTGCCGTTTTATACAAACTATCAAAGACAGTGAACAATACACACGGGACCTGTTTGAGAACATTTTACTATGCAAGCAATGTATCATTAGGTGTCTCCCTCCTTTCTCCCATGAACACTTTCACCTGTGTCAGTTTTCGCTAATAATTGTGATACACACTGTGTACAAGTTTTGCTCTGTGTACCAGCCCCAGCTTGGTGCTCCAAGCGGCCTTTGCTAACTGTTTTGTGTCCTTATAAAAATCTTACAGTTATGGCACCTCTGGCACCCCTCTCAGCTTGGCGTCCTAAGCTATAATAGTGCACAACTGATAAACAGAATTACTTTTCTATGTATTCTGAAATTGTATGTATAAGGGGGGGGGGGGGGGGGGTAGCAGGGACCATTCCCTTGTGAGTGGTACAGGATAGTGATAAGGCATTTTAACTTATTTCATTCTGTACCCATTGATGTTGACGACTGACGAGCAACTCCTGAAGTTCCCAATAATTGTTATATTGTCTTTGACTGTCATCTAGCATTCACAAAAATACTAGTGTTATATAGGCCAATTACTTTTCATCCATTAGCTAAATTTAGCCATTTCTTATATTTAGTGTGATTGTTCAGCCAGCCTGAAGTTAATTACACATTTATAATCAATTTTGCATCTATGCTTCCACAGACAGCACAGTATCGGAACTCATTGTCTAACTGTGTGTGTGTGTGTGTGTGTGTGTGTGTGTGTGTGTGTGTGTGTTTTATTAGAGTGCAATAAAATCATTCTTTTTTTGCTAGGGGGTGTGTTATCCCTTTAACAGATGTATGGACAGTAGGGGGGGGGGGGGGGGGGGGGGAACATATCTGTCTTATTTTGCTCTACACAACAACATATTCAACACCAATCAAAATCAAAGTGTACCCCTTGAGTAGATTTACTTGTTGGTGTTAATAAAGTTTTATTGGCTCATGTAAACTGATTACTCTGCATTGAACATATATATTTCCAATGTCTCTGTGCTTTAAGCATACATGTACTTGGGTAAGTCATGTCTACAGCACCAAGAGTGGAACATTATTATGCAATTCACATCTCATATTTATTAAAACATCAAAATAGAAGAATGGTTCAATTATATTCCTAAAATTTCAGTGAAGGATAGTAATTTAAAACGGGAAGCACAATATTTTATTCTGAAAAAGGGACATGTTTAAGTTCATTTCAATTAAAATTTACATTTTTTCCACAACTTTAACAATTGAACACTGTGTTTAATTAAATTATTTTCACATCACAATTATCTACTGCTTATAAAAAAAGGAGGGAAAGAAAATCCAACATACACCACATGACTATTTTGTGCTTGGCAATTATCTGTACAGGTGCAACAAAACACCACAATAAAATTCTGAGCCAATATGGCTTCTTGTTCAGTCTCTGTAAATATAACTTCCAACATAAAATGATCTATCCACCAATATACATAATTTTTCCTTTACACTTAATTTTCTTACATTAATAAAACACGTTTGACAGTACCCTGATTTCTAAAAGTCACAAGAGGGTTAAATACATTACAAAAATACATTTTCAGTCAAAGTACACATAAAAAATTATTAAAACATATTCCTTAAGTTGGAAAGATATTTCACACATTACATTTACAAAGATATACAGTTTCATCTGTTAATCAAATACGTACACAAATAAGTTAAAAGTGATTCTCTATAAACATTATATTGCGGCATTTCTTTTAAAAATATAGGAAGAGAGAGCACCCTGTAAAATATGTGACTCGAGTGCACAATAATACTAAGAAACGTGGCTGCCACTGATGAAGGGCTTCTTTCCCACAGTAATTTCATAGAAAATCAGATCCTATCAACATATATGAAGAGGAATGAAAAACTGGAAGAGTGTCATTCAAGTTGTACTTGAAGACTACTGTATTCTAAAATGATAATCACAGTTGCCCATCTTTGACTCAATGGTTATGAATACATAAACAAAGCCACCAAACATTTTATTTTGTCACATGAAAAAAAGAAAGAAAAGTGCACAGAGAAGCAATGAAAGTCTACCAAAGTGCAAACTAAATTCTTCTTTTTTAACGTGTTTGCAAGTAGTTTAGGTCTAATTGGAACTTCAGATGACTGTGTAGTTTAAACAAATAGATTTTTTCTTATTGCACTTTTTCTATCTTTCAATATTTCTCTTATGAATGTAAAAAGTTTACATTGAAGTTCCTTTCTAATTACAAGAGCTGACTACAAAAATAAAATTTGAAGTTGACCTAGAAAGTCAACTGCAGATAGTGATCACATATTTGTCTAGTGTTTTGTGAACAAGTGTCTTACTTTAAACCACTATTGCTACAAAATACTCATTCCTAGAGGGAGTGAATTTTGAAATACTCTATGGCCCAAATCAAAACTGATGATATGTTTTGGGTGACAGCCAGTCAATGAGGCATCAGATTTAATGACCACATCTCCCTGCTGGTATATTTCACATGAGAATGAAAAGTGTTTTGAACATGGTAAGTGAACTGAAAAAATGACAGTGAAATCCACTACACAGAAAACTATATATGACATAAGAAACAAATACAATCACACGGCAAGTTATACAAAATGAAATTAAATGTGGAAGATGCTCAACAGAACATCACTTTATGAAACGATCACAGGGAGGGAAAGATGTCTCATGGAAGTGCTTGCTGGTGCATATTAGTACAATCTGTTTATCTGTACAATGTACTATAAAAAACAGGATTTTTTAAAAAAATAATTTAGGCCAGTTCATCCTCTCTTCTGCACCTCATTTCCCTGATTATTAAATAAATAAATAAACAATAATTAACACATACACAGAGAAAGATAATCCAAATCTATCCAAGACATACAAAAAAAAAAAAAATGCTTTTTACAAGAGTGTCAGGGGAACCTTATGTAGCGATAAATTTGTTTGCATCTAGTTTACACTTTCAAAATATATTTGCAAATGTAGCAGATTCCTAAAATGGCAAATAACACCTGTCTACTGATTCCTCAGTAAGTAAACAATTCATTATTCTTTATGCTGCCGGTAATTCAAAGAAAACAACGAACTCTGGTGACAAATACTAGTCAACTGATTTGGCATATTTGTTACAAAGAACTCATGTAAGGCTCTATAAGAAATTAATTTAAAAAGAGGCAAAACAATTTTATAACCACCTGAAAACAAAAACTTCATGGCAAACAAAACTGCCATGACAAACACAAGCTGGTGAATTGGACCATCGCTACACAACCACTGCCACCACACAGTTATTTTAACTCTTTAGCTGTGACATAGTCTATCCTATGCTAATCTTTTTGATGAAGTATTGGTTCATGGACAAAGAGTGCCAAATGGAATTAACAGACCCCCTTTAATGTTCTTAGTATCAAATTCTTTCTCAAAAATGAAGCTTGAGTAAATAGTTACAAATGTTTCTTTTCTTTCTTATTTACATATACCAAGCTATAGTTGAATATATCATCAACCCATCAGCTTTGTTCACTGTGTTGTACTAATCATCTGTCATTTCACCTAATACGTAGGCATGACATATGGTCCAGAACCAGTATTACCAGCATATACAACCTAAATCTATGCAACTTAGTTTTAACTGAAGTTAGCGATTTCAAAACAGTAATCAAGACAAAAATTTCAATGTCTAAGTGAAATACAAAAATCCACCATTGCCGCAAATTAAACTGTAAAGTCCAATTAAAACTGTACAATCTTATTTGCAATTAACTACTTAAGTAATAACACTCTCCATCTGTGAGACATTTCCAATTTAACAGACAATTCATATTTTTCTAGCAGTCATTACTGAGACATAAAAAAATTTTCTTGTAAGAAAGGAACAAGTACCATGATAACAATAAGTTTACTAATTACTACAGAGCACTGGGATTTATTTTTTACTGTCTGTTAATGGGAAAGAAGCACAGCAGACACAATACTGTTTAAGTCAAAAATTATTAACAATGTAAACATGTACTGTACAAAATGCAAACTAAAATTTCCTTGATTCATAAATACCGTTGAAATTTCTCTAGTGCACAGCCAACAAAATGAAACACAGTGCAAGTCAAAATGGTCCAAGTAATTTGAAATGTTTGGTGAGAAAATTACAACAAAGCCATAACTGCAGGAAGACTTGAGTGTTTTCTGCTGACCATGTGTTCAAATAACTCTTCACTATGATAACCATGTGAGACCTCTTCAGGATGCTGCCATGTATTCTTATGTTAGCTCCAATGCATCACTCATCTCCTGCATCTCACAATGTGAAATGAAAAAAAACTCATGGTTAATCCTTATGGACAGTTAAGATCAAGATATCTCTTACACTTACTTTCTTCCATTCTAGTGTCTTTGTACATTTCAGGAGACTGGATGCATATTTAATTTTAGGAGGTAGTGGTCGCTACTGTTTATTCGAATGTAATGAATGAAGCATTCTAGTAGGCTGATCCTGAAATATTCTTAGTGCACAGTGGTAGTGTGTTCGCCACCATGGTGTTCTTTCAATTTCCACCTTACAATGAAATCATGATTATTTTTTAGTTCTCCAGTTGAAATATATGTCATGCAAAACCTTTATGTGATCACAGTGGCAGAAATAAGGCTCACTAATTTGAAGGTAGGAAACCACATAGTTCTCACAATAACAATAGAACTTGATTGGATTTGTTCAGGAATTTTAGTTTTATTCTTTCACCGATGAAGGATCAGTAAAATTTGAAGTTATAGTGGATTTTCGAGGCAGAGAGGTCAAGGGCTTTCCGTCAATGTGCCGTCCTTGAGTGAGTGCATGTACTTCATGTTTATAAATCTCTAGGTTTCTTGGAATCTCATGTCATTATTTACTAATCTGAACAATAAATGGATCAAAATAGTGCCACTACAGCTTTTTTTTAATGTAACACTGTGGCAACCAAGCACAGCAGAACCACTCCTGTTTTTGTCAAAGGTGAAGAGGAAATTATAAATCCCAAAAGGATTTGAAAACCCATTTGTATAAGGGAGGAGTAATAAGACAACAGCAAGTTCAATGGAAGATTGTCATTAATCCCCTGCATGAGAATCAAAATTTATTGTAATCATATTAATGCAGTCAGCACTTTGTAAAGAAATGCCATAGTTTATGCTGTCCTTGGACAGATCTGAAAGTTACTATTAACACTACTGTGTGTTAATCATTTCAAATTACTCAAACAACTCTGACTCATGTTACATCAAAAAGTCTCAGAGAAGTACAATGAAGAGGTACAAAACTTTGTTAACATGTTATGCAAAAACAGGTACAGTTCAGCTGAATATCAGTATCACTTGATAGAAATTAAACAGTAAATCTGTATCATTGTAAGCTTTTTTCCCATAAACTATTCTCGTAGAGAAAATGCTTTGACAAATTATTACAGCAACAGATTTTGACTGAACAATCTTACAAAACAGTTACAACAATTCTTTGACTGGCACATTTCAAACAGATTTTGAATGAGTATTGCATTTACATGTTGCTTCATCACACACACACACACAGTGTCTACAATATATACATACAACAGATAAAAAATGACTAAAAGTGAAAGTTCTCTCTGAATTCTCATATTAAAACATAACCTGCACATAAAATCATATGTTTTATGCTACTTACAACTGAGTTATTAATGTAATATCACACAGTACTCATAATCTAACAACTGCATTAACACATACAACAAAATAAACAAACAGAACATATAACAGTCTAGGGCCACTGACGCATAGCAGTCTTTACCAGCATAAATTTCCATATCAGCATGGGGTGATTTGGGAAATCGAATAATGGTGAAATTGGTTTTTTGCAAGCCAACAGAACATGAACACAAGAGACACGGTTGTCACGTTAGTTTGCAATGGAATTGTTTTTTTGGGAGAACCTCTGGATCTAGACGTCTTTCACAGAATTTTGACCACACAGGCATTAAATTATTGCAGTTACTGATTCAAAGCCAAAAATTTATGATGCATTAAAGCTTCATACACTGCAGACAATATTAAATGTTACTGAATATGGTACATCAATAACAATTATCCATGAATAATATAGCTACAGACATTTAGTGCCCAAAAATGTTGATTACTGAACTAAATGTCCAACTGGGCACAATCTGTCTCAAAGTAATCTTCATTTGTTACCCTGTCACTGAAATCTAGATCAGTATTCTTCACCAAAAATAATGGAGGTGGATCATTTGGAGGCTGTTGGGATTAATAATAACAACTGATAACATTAATGTGACACACATCTTCAGTTCGTGATGTGAAATTTGTCTAATTATATACACTAACGCAATAAAAGGGAAACAAAGAGCAAGAATAATGACAGGGCAAATTATAGAAGAGCATTTGTGGTAGTTTGACACCACCAGGTTAACATCCCACAGATAGGCAAAAATGCAGAAATGTAAAGCAACCAGAAGACAGATGTTCATGGCAACACAAACAAATGACAGACATGAAACTGTGTTAATACTCCTCTACCTCTACCCTTAATTTACTCTTATTGTAGAGCATTTATCTGAAATTACTACGTCCTTTACGATAAAATCACATCTACACATCCATGAGAATTCAAAGAGAGCTGGTAACAGTTTTTATAATACGACTCAATGTTATTGAGTCCTATTTATTATTATTAAACAATAAATACTAACACAATGTTCATGTCAGAATCTGACTGTTCTTCTAGATAAAAATTCCGTAAGGGAACATCATCAGTAACAGTTCTCAATATCTGACAAGCACAGATCTACAATGTTCCACAAGGAACCCACAGCGTCTTATTCTGTTCTTGATCCACTGCTGCCTTGATCTGTGTGCACATGTAGGCCACATTCACACCAGCTGGAATCACAGCTGTAACATCACAATTCAACAAATTTATTCACAAAGCATATGAGCAACAATAATGAGACTGATATAATCATAGGCAAAGCTACATTAACTCAAACACGACTTGTGCTTTGAGAGTTTAAGGTTCAGTCTGGAGGATAAAATAGACTAATGATGAAATATGGAAAAAAAATAATGGATAAATAATTATAAAACATAAAATACACTTGATAAGAGCAGGCAACACATGAATTCCTGCACAAGAGAAGTTTATAAGAAATAAGTGGTGAATGACTAGAAAAGATGCACATCACACAAGTAGGAACATTATAGGATCCAAAGAAAAACACTTCTTTGTCATTTTTCTACGTTCTCATCATTCTTCTCCAAGTACATCTGGTAACATGGAACATAGTTTAAAGAAATTTGAAATTTTAATTACTTCAAAACAACAATTTCTTACACGTCTCTATCTCTTGGCAGGATGAATTGCAGGGGACAGAGATAATTAATGTGTGCAAAATCAGATGAATCACCCTGACAATGTGCATAGCAGTGTGTGAGTATACAGTCTTGTCTATCAAGACAATTCCAGCTCTTAGTTTTCATCACTGACAGTACTGAATGTCATACTTGGGGTTCAAAAATGTTACTGATGTTTCTAGTTCCACAATTCATTAAAAATGCACACCTTTGGTCAAAAAACATAGTTGCTTTGATTTTCTTGTATTTAATGGAACTTATTCAACTTTGCCAGATTTGAATGATGCCTCACCAATGACTGTTGCTTATGTTCCACCCAATAAAAGCAAAACAAATTTATTTCCACCTCCCACCAGTACAAGTTCTAAAATAAACTTATGTTCTTTGTAAGCATTACTCAATTTTTTTGTATCTATTTGGCAAATTATATCCGAATATTCACTTCCTCAATAACAAATCAGTGCAGTGTCACCTGAAATCATCATCTTTTTCTGAGCTTTATACAATACATGGGGCCAGCATACTGATCTGGGTTTAGCAATGTTAGTGGCAGAGGTGGGGAGTGGCTGGATGCCCTTTCTGTCATCTCCTCATACCTTTACAAAAATTTTTCAGCTGAAGTGGCACATGGGCACCAGAACGGTATTCAGTACCTAAAAATGTTATCCACAGGCTGGTTGGTTAATCCACAGGGAAGATTCAATCTGGGACCCAGCATGCCTCTCTGAATACTGGAAGCAGCATGCTAACACACGTTGCTATCTTTCTACTTACTGTCATACAAATAAGTTGCTTCCTCACATGTGGAGAACTTGCGCATTAGCTGATCACTGTAGACAACTGTATCTTTTAAGTTAACTCATCCTTCTTCTGATATACGTTTTGTATAATAAATCACTACACCATGTAAATTATGTATTTCTATCTTGTTACTAAAACTGTGCAGACCATTTTACAAAAGGCATTTTACAGTTCTTACCTGAGATAAGATGTCGATACTCGACTTCCAGTTTCAAAGCATGTTCATACATTTCTTTCGCTGCTTTTGCTGAAACCTTTTCCATTGGATACCTAGTATCTTTGACCTCCTTAATCTGTTTTGTTGATTTGAATTTTATTAATAGAACAATGGGGTATATTTGGTGGCGATGAAGTCTCTCCACTGAAGTCAAGCTTATGTCAAGAATACAATGGGTATTCTGCAAATGAAAGGGAAAAGCACGTTTAATGTTATAAAGAAAGTTTGAATGTTTGGACAATATTACAAAATATTAAATTTAAAAGTTGGAGCAATAGAGTGTGTACACATTTTATAAACAAAAATGAAGAAAGGCAACCACTCACCTGTAGCTGATTTATGTATGGTGCTTACACACACATAACTGCACAGAAAATTTCACCAACATTCTCTCTCTTGTTCTCCAGCTCAAGTGCGTGCATGCCCCCCCCCCCCCCAACCCCACCCCACCCACCCACCCACCCTCCCACACACACACACACACACACACACACACACACACACACACACACACACACTCTCTCTCTCATTCTCATTCTCACTCTCACTTTCTGTATGCAACTGCAGAAACACTTTACTGTTTATGAGCTGTAGTACAGGAAGATGAGTACATGAGAGAGGACAGTGTGTGAGGACAGTGTGTGAGGACAAGGAGGAGTAAGAAGTGGAGACAAGGAGAGGATAAGGAGATATTTGAGGGGGAGGAGGGCACAACTTCAGAAGTGGTGGTGAAATGAACAGCAAAGTAGGTAACAAGCCCAAAATGGGAGGGTCATAGTCAAGGATGGGGTTTACCAGAAATTTAGTGTAAGGAGATAGATTGGGGGTTGTTTTGGGGAAGGAGACCAGACAGCGAGGTCATCGGTCTCATCAGATTAGGGAAGGACGGGGAAGGAAGTCGGCCGTGCCCTTTGAAAGGAACCATCCCGGCATTTGCCTGGAGCGATTTAGGGAAATCACGGAAAACCTAAATCAGGATGGCCGGACGCGGGATTGAACCGTCGTCCTCCCGAATGCGGGTCCAGTGTGCTAACCACTGCGCCACCTCGCTCGGTAGGGAGATAGAGGACGGAGAGAAGATGTGTTGGAGGAATACCCCATGCCTGCATTTCAGAGGAGGAGGGGTTAAAATCCTAAAAGTATAGTTATTTAACCAGCTGCTGAAGTCACAGGTGTTGTTCTGTGCAGCACATTGAGCAACTTGGTTTTCTTCAATTTGGTGGTAGCTATTCAATCAAGGTAGACAGCTTGTAAGTTATCCTAACTCACATACAATGTTGCACAGTAATTATGGCTCGGTTGGTATTTAACATGGCTGTTTTCACATGCAGGGTGAAGAAAAATTTGTGCACTCTGACTTCGTAGCACAATTCCTCACATACTGGCAATACAAAAATGTGTCTCATGAGATTCTGTCCTGTGCATATTTCGGGCTGTAAATGGATGTTAAAGACTGGCAATCTGGCAACACTGAAGTCACATGTACGGTAACTACCTCTGTCGGCATACACAGGGTGGTCCATTGATAGCAACCGGGCCAAATCTCCAATGAAATAAGCATCAAACGAAAAAACTACAAAGAACGAAATTCGCCTAGCTTTAAGGGGGAAACCAGATGGCGCTATGGTTGGCCCACTAGATGGAGCTGCCACAGGTCAAACGGATATCAACTGCATTTTTTAAAATAATAACTCCCATTTTTTATTACATATTCGTGTAGTATGTAAAGAAATATGAATGTTTTAGTTGGACCACTTTTTTTGCTTTGTAATAGATGGCGCTGTAATAGTCACAAAGGTGTAAGTATGTGGTATCACGTAACATTCCGCCAGTGCGGACAGTATTTGCTTCGTGATACATCACCCGTGTTAAAATGGACTGTTTACCAATTCTGAAAAAGGTCGATATCGTGTTGATGTATGGCTATTGTGGGCAAAATGCCCAACGGGCGTGTGCTATGTATGCTGCTCGGTATCCTAGATGACATCATCCAAGTGTCCAGACCGTTCGCCAGATAGTTACGTTATTTAAGGAAACAGGAAGTGTTCAGCCACATGTGAAACGTCAACCACGACCTGCAACAAATGATGATGCCCAAGTAGGCGCTTTAGCTGCTGTCGCGGCTAATCCGCACATCAGTGGCAGACAAATTGCGCAAGAATTGGGAATCTCAAAAACATCGGTGTTGAGAATTCTACATCAACATTGATTGCACCCGTACCATATTTCTATGCACCAGGAATTGCATGGCAACGACTTTGAACGTTGTGTAGAGTTCTGCCACGGGGCACAAGAGAAATTACGGGACGATGACAGATTTTTTGCACACGTTCCATTCAGCGACGAAGCGTCATTCACCAACAGCGGTAACATAAACCGGCATAATATGCACTATTGGGCAACGGAAAATACACGATGGCTGCGAAAAGTGGAACATCAGTGACCTTGGCAAGTTAATGTATGGTGCAGCATTATGGGAGGAAGGATAATTGGCCCCCATTTTATCGGTGGCAATCTAAATGATGCAATGTATGCTGATTTCCTACATAATGTTCTACCGAAGTTACTTCAAGATGTTTCACTGCATGACAGAATGGTGATGTACTTCCAGCATGATGGATGTCTGGCACATAGATCGCATGCGGTTGAAGCGGTACTGAATAGCATTTTTCATGACAGGTGGATTGGTCATCGAAGCACCATACCATATCCTGCACGTTCACCGGATCTGACATCCCCGGATTTCTTTCTGTGGGGAAAGTTGAAGGATATTTGCTATCGTGACCCACCGACAACGCCTGACAACATGCATCAGCACATTGTCAATGCATGTACGAACATTACGGAAGGCGAACTACTCGCTGTCGAGAGGAATATCGTTACACGTATTGCCAAATGCATTGAGGTTGACAGACATCATTTTGAGCATTTATTGCATTAATGTGGTATTTACAGGTAATCATGCTGCAACAGCATGCGCTCTCAGATATGATAAGTTTTCACGAAGGCACATGTATCACATTGGAACAACCGAAGTAAAATGTTCAAACGTACCTACGTTCTGTATTTTAATTTAAAAAACATACCTGTTACCAACTGTTCGTCTAAAACTGTGAGCCATATGTTTGTGACCATTACAGCGCCATCTATCACAAAGCGAAAAAAGTGGTCCAACTAAAACATTCATATTGTACGACACGAATATGTAATACAAAATGGGGGTTCCAATTTTAAAAAACACAGTTGACATCCGTTTGCCCTATGGCACCGCCATCTAGCGGGCCAACCACAGTGCCATCTGGATTCCCCCCTCAAGCTAGATGGGTTTCGTTCTTTGTAGTTTTTTCGTTTGATGCTTATTTCGTGAGACATTTGGCCCCGTCGCTATCAATGGACCACCCTATAGAGTAGTGCTGTGCAGTTGGTGCAGGGGATAGCATTTTGGGTTAGCATGCAGGAGGTCGATGGTTTGATTATGTGTTGAGGCTTATTTGTTTATATTCGCTAAAAGTAGTCTGTGTCGTACAGCGATTACAGTGGGACTTCTACAAGATATTTGCAGTTACTTACTACCAACACAGAAATGGAAGTACTATCATTTTCATTGGTCAGCTTTTAAAGGAGCCTTTCGCACATCGTAGATGTGATTTGTTTTGCACCACTGCATCTGCTAGATCCCAAACCTGTTTTCTGCGTACCCTCCACAAACAGGCTCACTGAAATTATTTGCAAAGCATGTTGCTAGCACTACTGGTGACATGAGGCCCTAACGAAGTGTTATGGACCTGAAGGTGGCAAGAATAATAGTTCATATTAATCGACGGGACCCCTGGGGGAAGTACCCATACAACTCAAGTTTGGAATCCAGTAGATACAAAACAATTCGCATCCACCAAGTGCAAAAGGTTTCTTTAAAAGTTGGCCAATGAAAATGATTGTACTTCCATTTCTGTGTCCACAGTACATAACTGCAAATCTGCGCAGGATGAAATTTTATGAGAGACATTTTTTATTGCTGGTATGTGACGAATCAGGCTGTGAAGTTTGAGTGCACGAATTTTTCTTTATGCTGTGTAACTTCCTTTGGTTGGACTACAAATGTCCGTAACTGCAGTAAGTGTGGTGGATGGGTGTATTGAACTGACCTTGTAACTGGGTTATCCACAGGCAAATGACCTTTGAGATGTAGAAAAAAGAGCACGGGTGGCATATGGATGGGTTTGAATAGTGTGTGGGTTTGTGAGTAAAAAAATACTATTATAGGGCATATGACTAAAATTTTTGGTAGGATATCCATCATCTCAGGGCACAAGCAGAGCTCTGGTGAAGGATGTTAACATATTTGCATAATTTCTGCAATCCACTGCAATATAGTGCCGATAGGTGCCAAGATTTTAAAGGAGACTTTTTGACATGGAGACAGCTCTAAAATTCTGAGACGAATCTTTCGCTCTTTAGTAGAGAGTGCACTGTCAAAACTTCACTGCACATTAAAACTTTGAACCTGTCTGGCACTCAAACCCAGAACCTTGCAGTATGTTTTTCAACAGCAAAGTGATTATCCACAACCCACTGCAGATATAATGCCCATAGGTGCCAAGATTGGAGAGGGGAGAGATGGAATCAGAAGCAACTGACGAATTTCAAGATGAATTTTCACTCTATAGGAGAGTGTGCACTATCAAAACTTCACTGTAGATTAAAACTTTGTGCCAGACTGGTGCTCAAATGCAAAACCTTGTGGTTTGCTTTTCAGCAACAAAGTGATTGTCCAAGAGGAGTTTCTTCATCAGTGTACCACAGATGACCAGCATTACTACTTTCAAGTGTAGGATGATTGCATGAGACATTGTAGTAAAAAGGGCTTGTATTGTGGCAAAGAAAGGATTGGCCTCTCCACCACACCTATTGTTCCAGTCACAAGTTGAAAATTGAGAATCAAGCAGTGACTTTAGTTTTGCAGAAACTAAAGGGACCTAATAGGGAGTGTTTTGGGGCTTAAAATAAGTGAGACAAAAAATTCCAAACATGTGAAAAAGCATTTATGATGGCAAGTAATGAAACTTTCCATACACACGATGGTTGGTCAACTGTTTCAAAATAATATTTACCTTGAAGAAGAGCACATCACTACCTGCCCACTACTGGGAGGTAGGAAATCCCAATCACTTATCGTTTCCCCCTCCTCTCCACTGCAAAGAGAGAGAGAGAGAGAGAGAGAGAGAGAGAGAGAGAGAGAGAGAAGAGAGAAGAGAGAGAGAGAGAGAGAGAGAGAGAGAGCAGAAGCTAGTGTCTGTTTGTGTCATGTGTCAATCACCTACAGGTGAGTGGCAGCTTTTCTCCTGGTTTTTATGTAGTTTCTGTAATGTCCCCACAGAAAATACCCTCTACCACGCACCAATTCATCATTTTCAATCAAACCATCCACATTCATTCACTTTGGAAAAGTTATCTGATCTGATATTCTCATAATATATGCGGCGACAGCTCAACGACGTCAAAGTATTTTCTAGTGCGTTAATTCTTTGAAATAACAGAGATGCATATATGCATTCTCCATGGTTGTTAGAGTGGTAACTAGGACAGCTTCTGGAGTATCTGTTGAGGTATTGACGTGTTTCTGAGAGATACATATTCTGCTTTTCTTCTCGCTAAAGCAAGCCAATTAACATTTGTGCCGCTAGCGGTTTGTTTGAAGAGAAAGAGACTGTAAATGGAAAATAATTAAGGCGTGGAATCACCGGAGATCTGGACATGTAATGGAGATGGATTTAATACACAATTTCCTCCATAAATAAGGTTTGTGACTTTTTTGTTCTGGAGTGAATGAACGAATGAGTTTTTTCTGAATCATTTGATGATCACGTTGGCCCTGTAATTAGTGGGGAAGTTTCAGCTGTGTCGAAGAGAGCCTGCAATCACTGAGTCTGTGTTAAATCGTCCAAAAAGGCTTCGTACACATCTGGAATTTGCAATCTTTCGTAAAAGGAACAAATTGTCCAAACGATTGATTCTCCCGACTGACTGCAGTGTTTAACAGTAATAATAAATGTAAAGATCTCTTACAGCAAGCCAGCCGCTGATTACCACGACGAAGGACTCCACCAAAGATCCTATTTGGCTGATTTCACGTAATGAAATATTATATTAAAAACTGTACATAGATAAAGGAGAGAAAGAGAGAGAGCGAATGAAAATAGAGATAATACTAATAATCCTCCATTAGTCTAATTTTTCGCCTGTCTTATCACGGATCAGCCAAAAACGGGGAGGGCCTTACTTTACTGTATAGATTTATGTGCGAAGGTGAAGTGATCTTAAAGGCAACAGATACACGTCTATACAGACAAGACATTACACAGAGATAGCGGCTAGCTGCATTCACCATCTATTCTTAGATAAAGAGACGGCAACTTATTATCCGAACATTTTAAAAAATGTTAAATTTCTGTTGCAGAATTTATTTACTGTAACACATATTACGTACCTTATCACATATTTCTTTCACAGCATTAACAGATGTACATTCAAAATAGCTGCCCTTCTTTCTGTAGTCCACAAATAAATTTTCTGCTATTCCTTTTTCCATTACTGACTGTGGACATTGCATCACTTCTGGAATACAACGAGTAAATTTATCTGGAAAATCTTGAATAAGCTTCTCCATAACGCAGTCAGCAAGAGGTCCCATTATCAGCACTGGTCTGAACACAGGATCTGTAACAATCATTCAACATTTTTTAAAGTCTGCAGAAAATCTCTAATGGGAAAAAGGGGAATAAATATGATATCATAAGATTAAATGATTGATACTATCCATCAATCAGCCTTAGTGTTGCAAACAATGGAGTAATGAAACTGGTTAGATAAAAAAATTTATTCATCATGAAGTGGCAGGAGAACCCAAAAATATAAAAATTAAGGAAATTTACAAGCTTTCAAAGGCAGTGGCTCCTTCTTCTGACAGAAGGGTTGAAGGGGGAGGAAGAGGAGTGAGGAAAAAGGACTGGTGAGATGTAGGAAACGAGAAGACTTTGGAAAAATCTCCCCTGACCCAGGATTCTGGGTGACTTGACCAAACTCTCACCAATTCCTAAACTTCGCTAGTCCTCCTCCTTCACCCCCCTTCTTTCCCCTTCAACCGTTCTTCCACAAGGAGCCACTGGCTCCAAGAGCTTGACAATTTCTTTAACCTTTATACATCTGTGTTCTCCTGCTGTCATCTACTGAGTAGATTTTTTAAATCCACCCACTTTCATTATTTTCTCAAAAATTGATTATTTTCATTGACACAAAGGAGTAAGGTATTCACCAGAAAAATCTTTATCACCTACTTAGTGACTGGATAATAAAATTAACTTCAAACACAAATAGAAATCACATCTGCTTCATAACTACAACTACACAGAAGAATTTCTGAATGTGTGGTTTCTTCACATTTGGTGGTGGTGGTGGTGGTGGCAGCAGCAGCAGCAGGAGTAAGAGAGGGGGGGGGGGGGGGGTGCAGTAACTGAACACAGTTATGTATGAATCGCTGTATGCACACAACACTTAAGAACTTATCGAAACGGTCAGCATATTGACATATCTTCTGCTGAGAAGATGTGTTGGGTTCGTGCATAAGTTTAATAAATGCAACAGATACACATAATGGAGATTTTAGTCATCAATAATATATTCTCCTTTGCTATTTACAACAGTCCGCCAATGCTGGGATAACTTTCCGACGCTGCGGCTGCAGAAATTGTGCAGCTTTGAAGCAAAGAAATAGTCAAGTCATATTCAGACTGCATTTTCATCCAGAAGGGAAGCTCCTTGAAGGATGTTTCATAGAAAGCAGAAAGGTGAAAACCTGAGGGTGCAAGATCAGGTGCACAAGGTGGGTGCAGAATAACTTCCCAATCCATCTCCTGTATAATGTTTTTTGTGAGTCTAGTAGAATGCGAGCAGGTGTTATCGAGAAGTAGCATCAGTTCCTCGTTATTGTTCTTGGATTGCGTCTGCAAGACGTCTCAACTGTTGACAATAAATGTCAGCAATGATGGTTACACTTTGGGGAAGCAGGAGTTGCTGCTATGTTTGGGCTCAATCATTTCTTTCTTTTCCTTACGTTAGCATAAAGACACCATTTCTCATCATCAGTGATGATACAAGATAGGAATGGTTGGTGTTGTTCGTGATCCAATTGATGACGAGCAAGTAAAGATGCACATACGGCCACCCGCTGATTTTTGTGATTTTGGCTTAGAGCATGCGGTACCCACACACTCGATTTTTGAACATTCTCCATTGCATGAAAATGTCGCACGATGGTGGAATGATCAGATTTCATAACATTTACCAGTTATTGAGTACAGTGAGGTGGATCCTTGTGGATTAACATGTTTAAACAATCTCGATCAAACCCTTAAGGTCTTCTTGAAGGTGGAGAGCCACTAATGTCAAAATGAACTACCTTAAAATGAGAAAAACATTTTCTTGCTGTGCCCTGTCCGATGGCATTATCTTCATACAAGGCACAAGTTTCTGGTTGCCTCAACTGAACTCAAACACACGAATATGTTGAAAATCTTCGGATTTCTCCCCTTGCCACTCCATTTTCTTGCGTCCACAGCTCCAGTCACTATCTCCACACAACCGTATGTAAACACAAATAGCACCAGTCAACTATAAATAAAAACTGACAATCAATAAATAAACCCATTGCAACTGTAGGACTAACATGCAAAAGAAAAACACTATGAACTTACACACAAACCTAATAACACAATTCGGGTGTATACGGCCCGTGGACTGAGCAAGGTGACACACTGGTTACCACTCTGGACTCGCATTCGGGAGGACGACAGTTCAAACCCATGTCCAGCCATCCTGATTTAGGTTTTCCGTGATTTCCCTAAATCACTTCAGGCAAATGCCAGCGTGGTTCCTTTGAAAGGACATGGCCATCTTCCTTCCCCACCTTTCCCCACTCTGATGGGACCGATGACCTCACTGTTGGTCCCCTCCCCCAAAATCAATCAACCAACCAACCAACCAACCAACAGCCTAGGACAAGCAGGAAAAATCTGGGAAAAACTTGTGAATTTCTTAGAATTCTGGAAGTTTTTCATTGTTTTAGTTTTCAGTTAAATTACTGCATAACCCCACTTTTACGTTCCTGGAATTAACGTTTTCCCACCGTTTATGACATTTTTTATCGGTCCCGTCAAATTTCCTATGCCCACAATGTTAATTTGCACCTGATTCTGCATCAACATATTTATAATTTTCCCACGATTTACGCATTCCAAAAAAATGTTTGTGGAGAAAATATGATGCTGGCATAATGTTGACCATCCAGTAGTGTTTACAAATATTAAGTGGTTAAGTTTCTTACCATGACGGCACTCTATTCAGCAGATTTGAACGTATAAATGAGTAAAAGTTGTAACAATTTGTGCCGTATCTCCTGCCCCTGCCAAGCTCTACTTGGCGTGGTGGCTGATGGGAGTAATTAGGTTTGTTCGAATGAAGATATCATGACCAATCAAACCATTTCTAAACTGCCTCTACTGAGTAAGTGCAGTTTCATGATTGTTGAGATTATTGTGACACCTTTGTCTAACCATATTTAGCATGTTTCGGCCTATGGCCACTTGGAGTGCTAGTTGACACCTTCATTCACTTTGCATTGCTCAAATGTGTTTAGTGTAGTTTCTTACGTAATTGATGAGGCACACAGTATCCGATAACCTCAAAAACGACAAGTACAGTGCAAGAGACACAGAACAACACATATTCAAACACTATACAAAATACTTATTTACACATTTGCACTTGACAATGAGAAAAAAATTCTCAAAACACGTTGTGCTAAGCATGAGAAAATACTAACTAGTGCAGTATTTTGTTATTCAAATAATGAATGACAGCTGCAGGCTTTCCAAAAACATCAACTGCGACATTCGAAATTAAAAATTCTCGAAATAAACAAGTGCAGTATTTCATTATTTAAATAATGAATGACAGCTGCAGGCTTTCCAAAAACATCGATTATGATGTCTGAAATTAAGTTAAATGTTTCCACTTCGCAGACAGTTATCAACTCCAGTTACATCAGCGGTTTTTATTAGATAATAAAAAATTCCCTGACAAGTCTTTTGATGCCTGTTATGTACATATATCATACATCAAGTGCAAGGGAATATCCTATATGTAACTTTCACAGCTCAAAACATTATTTCCCACATTTTACATTTTCCCGCGTTTTACACCTTTTTTTTGAAATCCCTTTAAAAGTGTAAAAGCGAGTTTTCACTGTATTGTAATTTTGACTGGCAAGAACTGGTACTCTAATGCAGAAATTTACTGTAGCCTGTTACTGTAGAATATCACTGCAGCAATAAAACATAAATGACAGAATAACGCCAAAATAATATTTTAGTAGCAAAGAAAATACACCCTTTACAGAAACAAAATATAATTCACACACAAGTGTCAGCCAACAGCAAAATGTGTCAACGGCTTTAGAATGAAAACTATCCAATACTTCAAAACAACAAGCTGCTTTTGATGAATGTCATTTCTAACATGTTGTGGGAAAATACACCAAACTGTTGTTCGAGAAGCATTACTTTCAAAGTAAATTTCCTTTTACACAACATTAATTATGTTACGGGTGAAAATGAGTGATGAATTTCTTTAATCGCGGAGCATTTGAATCTCATTCAAAACTTAACATTTAAGGAGCAGCCACTTAAAAACATTTCAGGGCCAAAGGCCAGCCATTTAAGCCATTATTTAAAATTTTACTGGCATGTTTGTGTTTGATATATCTTAAAAGACAACACACACTGAAAAAGACAAAACTTCAAGGTTAATTTTTTATATTTGATTTAGTTTTTTTGTAGATTACAAATTATGCAATAACAATGGCAACAAGTATAATTATTCTATATAAAGGGGGAAATGCATTCTTGAGCAATTTTATTTGTAATTGGCTTTCCTACGGAAAACTCAAAGTGCTCAACAGAACGTGTATTCAGCCTCGAAATGTTCGGTGCACAACAGTGAAATTTATTATCATGCTCATCAGAAATATTCAGCTCCTACAATTTATGTTGTGCTCTTAGGATCCTGCGCAACCACATCCTTGGGGTGTGGTGAGGAGGGGAGATGGGGGAGGGGGATATATTTACTAACAATGTTTCCCTTGTGTGTGTGTGTGTGTGTGTGTGTGTGTGTGTGTGTGAGAGAGAGAGAGAGAGAGAGAGAGAGAGAGAGTTTCGCTAATCCACATTTCCTGTTTATGTATTAGATACATTTATGTATTATTATATTTAAAAAATATTCAGCCAGTGTCTGTTTGGATTTTTATTAGAGCCTGGAGTAAAAATTTCAAATTAAATGGTCACGAGCTTTTTGAGATTTTTGCTAACAAGATTTCGCCTTTACTTATTATATATCCATTTATGTACCAGTTATATTAAAGAAATATGTACTCAATGTCCAACCAGTAAATCAGAGTATGTAGTGATTCGAGAATTTCTGTGTAAATTCTAGAACCACTCAGCCTTCTACCATCTTGAACAAATGATATTCTGGATATGAGTGGAGGATGGTAGAATCCTACCTATTGTGCGTCACATGTTTGTGTGTGTGTGCAGGTTTCAAATCAGTTGGGGGAAGAATGTACACGCGGCAGTCGGACGGCACCGACAAGTACCTGTCGGGCAATCCATGCATGTTTTAGCGAGTGTGTAAGGAAGAACCATGGAGTTTATATGTAGCTCTGGGCTTATTGTGTCATTGACTATTGTTATTAGAACAAGAACAGTTGAAAAAGAAGAACAGTTGAAAAAGATCTCTTGTGCACTCTTGATGCAACCTTGTTAGAGGTGAGACTAATTTTATGATTCATGTTAAGAAAGGTCATGGTATCCAAGCCAACTTTCTTTTAACTGTACACCAATTTGTTTCTAATGTCTGACTGTATGAGAGACTTGCAGGAAGTTACATATTCATGTGGAAAGTGAGATTTTTATTGTATATGGAGGTCAAATACATCGTTAATTGACAAAAAGTAAAGTTTGTATGTCTACTTATTTAATAAGTAGAAAGAGTCTAAAAATTCCTGTACCTAGCATTATTCGACGGAGAAGAAGTCAAGAGGGTTTCCAGCAGCTGGCTATTCGGTAAAGAAAAGTGGCTGCAAGTACCAAGTAAGTTATCTCGTAAAGAAGTGGAAGGTGGGTTGGGGGAATAAGCCGATATAACCCACATCCACATTTGCACTTTAAGTCATCAGAACTTTAGAATGTGGCGACCCGTGTGAAAGGACCGAGAAAACAGGAATTTTAAGTCAAAAACGAGAAAACAAGCTGTTATGTGTTGCCATAGCAACCAAACATAATAAGACAAGGGAATTACTCCGAGACACTGGAATATGTTCAAATATACAATGGAGCGAAACTTAAATGGAAAAACATCGAGGAAATGAAACATTCACAACGATAAAAATAGTACAGAAGATTTCGACGTATTTGTCTAAGAAGAAGTATGCATAGAATGCTTTAGCTAAGAAGATCCAGTGTGGGGAATATACAACCCTCACACACATCGTGGGGACACAGACGCAGAAACCAACATACACACTCGACGCCACCAACACCAACTGCTGTTTGCCGGTGCTGACCTACCTCCACATCCGCTCACCTACACAATGTGAATTCTACGCCGGGTGAGTGTGAAACAAACTTGATTACTTTAGCACGAAGTAGTACAAGATACTGTTGAGTGAACTTTTATTGTGTAATTATCATATTTAAAGTCAGTTTTAAATGCTTAAAAGAACTAAGGCATATAAAAGTATGGAAAATAAACAACAGGTTGGGGAAACTCAACACCCTGCTATGGCCATGAAAATTAGCAAAGAAGTGCCTGACTGGGCTGAGTTGATAAATTTAATCAAAGCTCAGAGTCTTAAGTTAAACTCATTAAGTTCTCAATTAAATGATCAGAGTGCGATTCTAAGTAAAGAACTAGACTTAGTAAATTCTCAATTAAATGCTCAGAGTGAAACTCTAAATATTCAAAGGACAAATTTAGGTTTCTTAAACGCCAAAGTCGACTCTCAAAGCAAGGAATTTAGTAATCTATGTGAAGGCATGGGTGCTTTGACGACTGAATTTGACGCCATAAGTAATAAAGTAGAGAATTTAAAAGTAGATTTAAAGAACGAGTTGACAGATTCTTTGGCCACTCATATAAATGATATGTTTACTAATCTTAGTCAGAAACAGAATGACACTTTTCGAGTTTTA
This sequence comes from Schistocerca serialis cubense, assembly GCF_023864345.2. Classification (NCBI taxonomy): domain Eukaryota; kingdom Metazoa; phylum Arthropoda; class Insecta; order Orthoptera; family Acrididae; genus Schistocerca; species Schistocerca serialis. The sequence goes on from NC_064639.1 coordinate 358,149,504, forward strand.
TCGAAAATGTTAGAACTTGACGTAGAGAACAAATGTAATAACGTAGAATCAGAACTTATTGAAAAGTTAGGATCTTTTGAAAACATGTACAATATGAAATATAATGATGTAAGACAGGGAATGAATACTTTGAAAGAAAGTGTAGATAAGCATAATGAATTAATGTCAATCATTCAATCACAAGTTACAGGTGTCAATACACGGGTAGATAATGTAGAAAGGAATTTCAAAGAGAAAATAGCTAACTCTGATATTATAAATGTAATTAGTTTGGAGGAACAATTTAGAGAAATTATAGATCGAAAGGTTACTGACAGAATAACATCTGGGAACGTGTCGCCTATTCCTTCTTCCGAACTTAATGATACCAGGAAGGGTACGGATGACGTGGGGAGAGAAATTAAGCTTATCCAAGACAAAATAGAAAAAAGGGTAACTACACCTAATGTCGTGTTAACTAGTGAAGCGGTGAATGATTTGCAATGGGGAACTGATTCAGGGTTATCTAGACAATTCCCTAAATTTAAGCCAGATGTAGATGTACATCCAACCCATTTCTTAAAAAGATTTAACCAAGCTTCGCCAAAAAATTGGGAAGATTCCAAGGAGATCGAATTTGCTGTGGGGTACCTTCTACGGGAAGCCTCAGAATGGGGAACAGTAAATATTGAGAATTTTTCCTCTAGGTAGGACTTTCAAAAGGAATTTGAAGAGAAGTACTGGTCTGCCAGTGCTCAAGAAAAGTTAATATTAGATCTGTGGGACCCAAAATATTATAATAATACTTGGGGTACTATGAGGAAATATTTCAATTGGCATTTAAGACAAGCAAAAACAAGGGGGAGGCATATTACAATGTAAAGGATGTAAAATTGTATATGTATGTTAACATTCTAAGTTAATGGGCGGAGTAACGACCGTTGGATCCTGAGTTGTTTTCGGTGTTTTTCCCCAAATAGTTTCCTGCACCGAATTCCTTTAAAATCTAAAACTATTCTGTAATCTTATTGCTTAGAAAACTGGATAAGACTATGTAATAGAGAACAACTTAAGAGAATCACAGAACAAAAGTGATACCTAGACAAAATAAACTAAATAGATTATTATATTTGTGGAAAATATAATAAGATATGACTAGCTGTACAGCTGTTATACCATAGTGTATAGGTTTTCTGTTTTGTATAGAGTATTTTACACCTTTTATGAGATGTGATATAGATGGGAGGGTTTGTACAAATTTTGAAAGGGGTGGATATTGTAGCTAAAAGCATGATTTACAAGAACAGATAAATCATGATTAACACAAAACACACATCACACCTTTCAAACAACCCTCACAAACAAGTGTGCCTGATTTTTCATCATTTGCCATTTCCATAGCGTTGCTAGGATTTCCTTCGGGGACCTCAAAGGATGAAGGTGGGACACGTCCGTTTTGTAGGAAACGATACACCAAACCTCCTCTGACGTCTCATTCAAGTACCTGAGGGGTAAGGATCCTAGGGAAGAGGGGTGGGAAGGGTTTCCTGTCTTTGGGGCTATCTTCTTTCTCTTCTTCGATCCCCGCATCCATATCTATTTTTCCTTTCAGGTCCTGTCTATTTTTTCCCTATTTCCATAATCACAAACTTGTATCACTGAGGTCCTCCCTTATCTCCGTGGTTACTAAAAACCTAAATCTTATCTTTCGATAAGAAGGCCAAAGAATCAGACTACACTAACACACATCCACATACACACAAATATACACTTCTACACAAACATTAAATCACATAAGAGGAAGCCTGTCACGATGTGAGAACCACCAGATGTTGTAGGGAAAACGTGTACATATGGAAATATGAGCACATGTATAGGAAGTTATGACGGTTCTACATCGAAAATAAATAAGAAGAGTTGCACATACATAACAAACAACTATAAAGTAGTAATGAGTAATGAATAAACAAGACAGAGGCGTGAGAAAAGAAAGAAAATGAAAGTAGGAGTAGAATTAGTCATGTCGATCATTAAGAAACATCTGTGTAATGAGTACTCTGATGAATTGAAGGATAGAGGGACATAAATAGTATATGTAGACATAGTACCTATTGAAAATATAGAAGTTGATAAGTAGAGGACTCTAGGGAGTAAATGATATATTAAAGAATGGATGCAAAGTTTACGTAGATTTACATCTTTACCAGACAACACTTAATTATGGTATACATAGAAATGTATACTAGGGTAATGAACCATGAGGCCTACTCAGAAAGGATAAGGGGGGCTTACCCGACATTCACTAATTATAAAGGGCAGACATACCTACGTGGAGAGAGGACGATATGTGGCCTAAAAAATAGGGATGTTTTGTAAGGGGTGTATCTATCAGAATGGAAAGAGGAAGTGCTCTCATACAGTCAACCCACAACCAAGGAATAGGAACTGATCCTAGGAGAAGGGGACAGTATCATGACAAAAGTCACAAATTTTATAGGGATCATTCTGGGAAGTGTGAATTCTATGAACAATTAGCATTATTAAGTTTCGTGGAAGTAAATGAATGTCAAAAGAACACTTTCATTTCATCCAGAGTTCCTCCAAGCTACAAATAATGAAAATAGTACATACGAGGAAAAAGATAGTACGAAGTTTACAATTGGAAAAAAGAAGTGTGTCCTCACAATTCCTAAATATTAGTAAACCTGACTAAAACCACGAGTAAATGCTCATGTCTTAATAACAAAGCAAATTAAGAAAAGAGTAGAAAAACAATAAGCGGAAGATTGTTCAAGAGAGGACAGAGAATTGTTATTGAAAGTAAAGATATGTATATAAACATATGTAAGAAATGTATACTGTTAAGATATGAAATTTTGTTATGAGTGATATTATTTGCATAATGATTATGTACAAAATATCAGGTGTTCAATCTGAGGGGGGGGGGGGGGGGGGATATTTAGTGATTCGAGAATTTCTGTGTAAATTCTAGAACCACTCAGCCTTCTACCATCTCGAACACACGATTTTCTGGATATATGTGTGTGGGATGGTAGAATCCTACCTACTGGGTGTCACATGTTTGTGTGTGCAGGTTTCAAATCAGTCGCAGGAAGAAAGTAGACGCGGCGGTTGGACGGCACCGATAAGTACCTGTCGGGCAATCCACACATATTTTAGTGAGTGTGTAAGGAAGAAACATGGAGTTTGTATGTAGCTCTGTGCTTATTGTGTCACTGATTATTGTTATTAAAACAAGAACAGTTGAAAAAGAACTCTTATACACTCTTGACGCAACCTTGTTAGAGGCAAGACTAATTTTATGATTCATGTTAAGAAAGGTCATGGTATCCAAGCCAACTTACTTTTAACTGTAACCCAATTTGTTTCTAATGCCTGACTGTATGAGAGACTTGCAGGAAGTTACATATTCATGAGGAAAGTGAGATTTTTATTGTGTATGGAGATCAAATACATCGTTAGTTGACAAAAAGTAAAGTTTTTATGTCTATTTCATAAGTAGAAAGAGTCTAAAAATTCCTGTACCTAGCATTATTTGATGGAGAAGAAGTCAAGAGGGTTTCCAGCAGTCGGCTATTCGATAAAGAAGAGTGGCTGCAAATTCTAAGTAAGTCATCTCGTAAAGAAGTGGAAGGTGGTTTGGGGGAGTAAGCCAATATAACCCATATCCACACTCGCACTTTAAGTCATCAGAATGTTAAAAGTGGACTTTTCAAGGTTTTTGTTAATGTGTCCTCTTTAAGTCTTATATAACTGAAAAACATGAAGCCTATGTCATTTTTAAAAATGTGTAGTCTACATATGTACAAACATTTATTACAGTATCACATAAAAATTTGGAGTGAATCAGTCATGAACATTTCGCATTTTTTTTCCAACTATGTTTCCCATTTATGCAGTATATATTTATGTACCGTATATATTAAAAATCTGAAGCTTATGTCGCTTCTGAATTCGGTTCTGCAGAAGCGCTGCACCGGGAAACGGATGCTTGAATACATTTCAGAATGTTCTCCATACTGTCTTTCTGAATACACGGTGAAGCCAATCACGTACTGTAATAACAGAGAGTGTTGAGCTTCAGAATTACTGGCTACAGTGTACAAAGTTCCAAGGTAAACGACCCAATTAAGGCAAATATTATTCCAGCCATAAAAGCTTTATTAGAAGTTTATTAGAGAATCGCATAAAAATTTGAAATGATTTCATCAAGAACTTTGTTATTTTTGTTAGTAAACTTCCCCATTTATATGTTGTTTGTTGTTGTGGTCTTCAGTCCTGAGACTGGTTTGATGCATCTCTCCATGCTACTCTATCCTGTGCAAGCTTCTTCATCTCCCAGTACCTACTGCAGCCTACATCCTTCTGAAACTGCTTAGTGTAGTCATCTCTTGGTCTCCCTCTATGATTTTTACCCTCCACGCTGCCCTCCAGTACTAAATTGGTGATCCCTTGATGCCTCAGAGCATGTCCTACCAAGGGGTCCCTTCTTGTAGTCAAGTTGTGCCACAAACTCCTCTTCACCCCAATTCTATTCAATACCTCCTCATTAGTTTTGTGATCTACCCATCTAATCTTCAGTATTCTTTTGTAGCACCACATTTTGAAAGCTTTTATTCTCTACTTGTCTAAACTATTTATCGTCCATGTTTCATTTTCATACATGGCGACACTCCATACAAATACTTTCAGAAACGACTTCCTGACCCTTAAATCAATACTCGATGTTAACAAATTTATATAGTGCATTTATATTTATATAGTGCGTATATACTTATATACCACATACATTCGAAAAATGTGTAGCCCATGTCCGTCCCAGGTTTTATTAGATTATCATGTAAAAATTTGAATTTAACTGATCACAAACTTTTCAAGATTTTTGGTAACAATGTTAAACTATGACTTATTTTCATATAGAAGTTTGGGCGAATATATTAAAAAACATGCAGCCTATGTCTGTCCGAAAATTTATTAGCATATCATGTAAAAATCTGAGGTAAATCAGCCAAGAACTTTCTGACTTTTTAGTAAAAACCTTTTCCTTATATATATGCGCCGAGTGTATCTGAAATGAACTTAGAAAATTCGAAAACTAGTAGAGTGGGTCATAAACAAGCATATCTAACATAGAAACCCATGTCCCCATTCCTCAGCGTACGGCACTAGGCGCTGTTTAACAGTGTCGCATACTACGAAGAGGGTAGGCACACAGCATGCTATCCGAGCCATCATGGTACCAGATCTGCAGGGCAAAGTTTTCAATGTATTTGTGACATCAAGCTAAATGAGATGTCGGGGTGAAGTTTTACAATCTTTATTTGAAAACAGTTACAAAAATAGCTTGAAGTTATGTCGTCTTGCTCGAATTCATGCTGTGCAATCATGCTGGAGTGACTGTGAAACTCTTTCAAATGTTCCTGGCAAAGTGTAATTGCACTGCCATAATGTATACTACTGGCTCTCCATCAGTATCCAGATTTCAGGTGGCCCCAGAAGAAAAAAATCAAAGGGGGTCAAGTCAGGGGAATACGCAGGCCATGCCACCAGCCCACTGTGCCCTATCCAATGCTCACCAAAAGTTTCATTCAAATGCATTTGCAATGCATGCCTAAAGTTCACAGGTACACATCATGTTACCACATACACTGTCACATGTTGAGTGGAACATGTTCCAACAACTCTGGCAGAGTTTCTTGCAAAAAGATTAAGTGTCTGTGTTAAGTCACTGGGACAACATGTATGGACCAATCAGATTATCACCTACCAAGCTGGCTCATATGTTGACATCAAAGCACTCTTGGTGGCCATGAATAAAGGCAGCAAGCAAATCTCCCCATGCCCACACATGGTGACTGTCTGTTGAACATACCCTCTTGTGTAAAGGATGCATCATCTGTAAAAAGTACATGGTTTGGAAAGTCCTGTCGAATGGCACACCTTTATAAAAACCACTTCCAGAATTCAATTTGATGTGGAAAATAGTCTGGATTAAAGGCCTGAATGTTCCAAGAGCGGTAGGTTTGTAAATCATCTTCATGCCAAACAAGCCAAACTGTGGAATGGCTTAAACCAATTTCTTGTGACCTTGTTGAGGGTGTGCTTTCCAGCCTGCTAATGCCTCCTCTTCAAGCCCTGGTGTACGCACTGTGCATTGACAACTGCCGCTGTCAGGCCTTCGCAACTGTAACACAAATGTATATATAGTGGTTTGAAGTAGGCTTTAAATGAACACATGCCATTATGAGAATGTGCCAGTGATTCCGACTCTCATAGGGACCTGTGGATGCCAGTAAATGTGCATGGATCTGACACTCCACAATTCGGAAACTGCCAAATCTACAAATGTTGGACAGCGTGAGCACTTCCATCCACCATCCCATAAGCACAGTGCATGTTGCCCTTTCCTCCCAAGAATAGCGTTCCATTTTCTGTCTGCTCCACATAGTAACAAACACAAGAGTGTCCCTGTTTTATGACAAACTGAAGCAGGGCGAACCAGACTCCACAGTGTGCACACATGCTGCCATCTATGCAGCACTTATCAAACAGGCATTTGCACAGCCAAAAGCAATGTGTTCATGTGCCAGTAACAGGTGGCGGAAAGCCTGTAGTCTTGTCCTGCCTGGAATATCCACAACTATGTTGGCTAAAGCAATTGCAAATAAAGATCATAAAACTACAACCCAGGATCTCTTTTACCATGATGTTACAATACAAGGCAATCATGGTCCTGCAGAACTGCTACCAGGAGGGTTGATTGGCATGCTGTGTGCCAACCATCTTGGCACCGCACGACGCTGTTCAACGACACCTAGTGCCATACGCTAAGGGGTGTGGGCATGGGTTGTTATATGAAACACAAGCCCTCTAATTTTCTACATTCATTTCACTGTGTGTGTGTGTGTGTGTGTGTGTGTGTGTGTGTGTGCGCACACGCACACACGCTCGGAGAACCAACAGATTTTGAGTGAAATGTGCTAACAATAGAACTTTTGCAGCGGTTGAAGTAATGTAAAACAAATGTTGTACTCACAATTTTAAAATGCTCAGAAAAGCGTTAAAATAATGTTTTAAGAAGTCAAGTTTCGAAAATACACTGTGGAAGGTCACAGTGAAACCCCCCCCCCCCCCCCCCCCCCCCAAAAAAAAAAAAAATCATACACTGTGATTTACACACACACACACACACACACACACACACACACACACACACACACACACACACAATATATATATATATATATATATATATATATATATATATATATAACACAGCTGATGTGACTTACCGAACGAAAGTCCTGGCAGGTCGATAGACACACAAACAAACACATACATACACACGAAATTCAAGCTTTTGCAACAAACTGTTGCCTCATCAGGAAAGAGGGAAGGAGAGGGAAAGACGAAAGGATGTGGGTTTTAAGGGAGAGGGTAAGGAGTCATTCCAATCCCGGGAGCGGAAAGACTTACCTTAGGGGGAAAAAAGGACAGGTATACACTCGCCGCGCGCGCGCGCACGCACGCACGCACACACACACACACACACACACACACACACACACACACACACACACATATCAATCCGCACATACACAGACACAAGCAGACATTGTGTCTGTTTGTGTTTGTGTATGTGCGGATGGATGTGTGTGTGTGTGTGCGCGAGTGTATACCTGTCCTTTTTCCCCCTAAGGTAAGTCTTTCCGCTCCCGGGATTGGAATGACTCCTTACCCTCTCCCTTAAAACCCACATCCTTTCGTCTTTCCCTCTCCTTCCCCCTTTCCTGATGAGGCAACAGTTTGTTGCGAAAGCTTGAATTTCATGTGTATGTTTGTGTGTCTATCGACCTGTCAGCACTTTCGTTCGGTAAGTCACATCATCTGTGTTTTTAGATATATTTTTCCTACGTGGAATGTTTCCCTATATATATATATATATATATATATATATATATATATATATATATATATATGCTAACAATAGAACTTTTGCAGCGGTTGAAATAATGTAAAACAAATGTTGTACTCACAATTTTAAAATGCTCAGAAAAGCATTAAAATAATGTTTTAAGAAGTCTAGTTTCGAAAATACACTGTGGAAGGTCACAGTGAACCCCCCCCCCCCCCCAAAAAAAAAGAACTTTTTGATATATTAGTGGCTCAGTAGTGAAGAAATAGAACGTGATCAAATTTGGCAGTACACATCATACAAAATAAAGGCCTGTAAATGCCCAAATATTCTGCAACAAAAATCAGCAGTAGCGAATTTATACAAACAACTTACAATCTAGCCTCTCGACCCGCTGATACGAACAAAGAGCTACTTCCTCATTCAGAGTTCCAGAGTCACTATACCATCCCAAATTAATGTTGGAAAAACTAGCAAGCTCTTTAGAGTCACGAGATGAGCTTCGCTGATGCTTTTTACGGCGGAAAAAACTCCGCCGAGCAGATGTTGTACCACGTCTGGCATCACCCTCCAAGTCACCAACACTGCGTCGAAGAAGTAATTCTTCATCTACTCTGTAAAGACAAAAACAAATACTGAATAGTGTTTTAAACAATGGTGATGTGACTATTCAAAAGACAAATCTTTCTTAGTTATCAAAGTAAACCACAGGTGGATAGATGATTAGGACTATGTTGTAATGACACAACTACAACAGAGTTAACAGTACATGTTGACACACTGAGATGTCGTTAATTTCTATCACATGACCACAGGCTAGGCTTACAACACTGTCAAATCAATGTTTTGTTTTAATAGTGTCCTGTCATTGAATCCCTCATCAAAGAAGAAAAACCTGTTGCTGCTCAAATTCATCTAAGACTTTTGCATGAATATGGAGACGTGTACACAGATGACAGCAGTGTTAGAAAAAGGATGAAAAACTTCAAAGATGACAACACCAGCACTCTGATTCATAACAAGCAAAGAGCTGACAAGTTACCTAGGGAAGACATATATGTCACTGTGTTCAAAATCACATCAAAACTTGCAACAGAACACAGTGCGATGTTAGACATTAGTCGCAGCTTGGGTTATCCCATAGTTCGATTCCATTGGGGTCCAACATTTTCTTTTTTTTTTTTTTTTTTTTTTTGTGTGAATATCAAAGAGCTCCCCCATCATGAACAATGGACCTTGCCGTGCCACAGCAATACAGATGGCCATACCGTAGGTACAACCACAACGGAGGGGTATCTGTTGAGAGGTCAGACAAACATGTGGTTCCTGAAGAGGGGCAGCAGCCTTTTCAGTAGTTGCACGGGCAACAGTCTGGATGATTGACTGATCTGGCCTTGTAACACTAACCAAAACGGCCTTGCTGTGCTGGTACTGCGAACAGTCGAAAGCAAGGGGAAACTACAGCAGTAATTTTTCCCGAGGGCATTCAGCTTTACTGTATGGTTAAATTATGATGGCGTCCTCTTGGGTAAACATTCTGGAGGTAAAATAGTCCCCCAAATCGGATCTCTGGGCGGGGACTCCTCAAGAGGGTGTCATTATCAGGAGAAAGAAAACTGGCATTCTACAGATCGGAGCGTGGAATGTTAGATCCCTTAATCAGGCAGGTACGTTAGAAAATTTAAAACGGCAAATGGATAGGTTAAAGCTACATATAGTGGGAATTAGTGAAGTTCGGTGGCAGGAGGAACAAGACTTTTGGTCAGGTGAATACAGGGTTATAAATACAAAATCAAATAGGGGTAATGCAGGAGTAGGTTTAATAATGAATAAAACAAATAGGAATGCGGGTAAGTTACTACAAACAGCATAGTGAACGCATTATTGTGGCCAAGATAGACACGAAGCTCATGCCTACTACAGTAGTACAAGTTTATACGCCAACTAGCTCTGCAGATGAAGAAATTGATGAAATGTATGATGAGATTAAAAGAAACTATTCAGGTGGTGAAGGGAGACGAAAATTTAATAGTCATGGGTGACTGGAATTCGAGAGTAGGAAAAGGGAGAGAAGGAAACGTAGTAGGTGAATATGGATTGGGGGTAAGAAATGAAAGAGGAAGCCGTCTGGTAGAATTTTGCACAGAGCATAACTTAACCATAGCTAACACTTGGTTCGAGAATCATAAAAGAAGGTTGTATACATGGAAGAACCCTGGAGATACTAGAAGATATCAGATAGATTATATAATGGTAAGACAGAGATTTAGGAACCAGGTTTTAAATTGTAAGACATTTCCAGGGGCAGATGTGGACTCTGACCACAAGCTATTGGTTACGAACTGCAGATTAAAACTGAAGAAACTGCAAAAAGGTGGGAATTTAAGGAGATGGGATCTGGATAAACTGAAAGAATCAGACGTTGTAGAGAGCTTCAGGGAGAGCATTAGGGAATGACTGACAAGAATGGGGGAAAGAAATACAGTAGAAGAAGAATGGGTAGCTCTGAGGGATGAAGTAGTGAAGGCAGCAGAGGATCAAGTAGGTAAAAAGACGGGAGCTACTAGAAATCCTTTGGTAACAGAAGAAATATTGAATTTAATTGATGAAAGGTGAAAATATAAAAATGCAGTAAATGTAGCAGGCAAAAAGGAATACAAACGTCTCAAAAATGAGATCGACAGGAAGTGCAAAATGGCTAAGCAGGGATGGCTAGAGGACAAATGTAAGGATGTAGAGGCATATCTCACTAGGGGCAAGATAGATACTGCCTACAGGAAAATTAAAGAGACCTTTGGATAAAAGAGAGCCACTTGTATGAATATCAAGAGCTCAGATGGAAACCCAGTTCTAAGCAAAGAAGGGAAAGCAGAAAGGTGGAAGGAGTATATAGAGGGTCTATACAAGGGCGATGTACTTGAGGACAATATTATGGAAATGGAAGAGGATGTAGATGAAGATGAAATGGGAGATACGATACTGCGTGAAGAGTTTGACAGAGCACTGAAAGACCTGAGTTGAAATAAGGCCCCGGGAGTAGACAACATTCCATTAGAACTACTGATAGCCTTGGGAGAGCCAGCCCTGACAAAACTCTACCATCTGGTGAGCAAGATGTATGAGACAGGCGAAATACCCTCAGACTTCAAAAAGTATATAATAATTCCAATCCCAAAGAAAGCAGGTGCTGACAGATGTATAAATTACCGAACTATCAGTTTAATAAGCCACAGCTGCAAAATACTAACACAAATTCTTTACAGACGAATGGAAAAACTGGTAGAAGCCAACCTCCGGGGACGATCAGTTTGGATTCCGTAGAAATATTGGAACGTTTTTCAGAAAAAATTAACTGTAAACACTGGATTATACATGCCTGACTTTACTGTATTTTTACAGCACTGGAAATAACAGATTATTCACTTAAGATTTGGGTGCATTTTTTAACATCTGAGGAATACATTTATTAAACCACATATTACTACCACAAATTGAAACCACAGTCTTATTTACACATTTTACTCCATTCTGGTCTGCTGTGCATTATTACAGGACTTAAAACACAATTTTCTTGACAAAAATTGTTTGCTTTACAGTGTCAACAAAGATCCTATCGTTCAATTAAAATTAATTGATAGGTGACATCTGTCACTTGCAGCTACAGTGTTACTCGCTGCTGGCTACCACTCATTTATAGGTGACATACAAACACAGCTAATCTCTTCACAAATGTTTTTAATGTGTAACGTGCAGCAATGTTAGAAGTGGCCATCACAAGATATGATGGAAATGCAAGGTACTCTGTTGACAGCTGATTTTAAGTGACTGAACTGCGGCAGATGATGCGTTTTGTAGCCCTGAAACTCGTGTCCCAACCAGGATGTAATGATGTACAGTGTATCTGAGGAAACAGTGATCAACAATCTGTGGTGGAACTCAAATCATGATTGCTTTCTTCAGGCATTCAAGGCTAGCCTCTATGAGCAAACTCACAACGTAATAATTTCATAATATTAGTGTGTGCATAACGATCTTACGCAGCAAAATTTAAATTTCAGTGGTAAAAGCAAACTGTAATTTTGCACTGTCACTGGTTACCTGAAACTATCCTCACACTGATTACATGAGAGGCCATGTTACCAACCAATGAGCAGTTTTGTTGGCACTTGGTTGCAGATTATAGGCGACACAAGCAGAGTCCAAACGAAAAAAAGAGTGACAGAAAAAAAGAGCAAATAAAAAAGTCAATACAATGAGGAAAATGATGTGGCAATGTACCAGAAAGAAGAAAGAAATACATTCACATCAAATACCTGAATATAAATCATAATCAAAGTCTTTAGATTAGATTCAGAAAATAATAAATTTCTCTGCATTTGATAAGATTTGAACCTACGACCTTCCACACATCAGGTTTATACACTAACCACTAAGCTATATAATTACAGTTCAAAAAGTAGTTGTATTTAGGAGTCTTATGACCCAGTCACAATGATTAACTGCAGCCTTAAAAAAAAATGGTTTCGTGCAATGTTATATGAAGCCTATCTGATGTAAGCCAATCTCTCTGATTATAATAATTGCATAGGTGTGGCTGAATCTCATCTTGCGCAGAAGAATCCAGTTGTGTTTGGTTACTGCTGTGTAAGAAACATGAGAAAGCTGGACAAGGTACTGACAGTGAAACGAGTAATTGTTGTGGCAGTCTGGCAACTGCAAACGGTTCGCTTGCTCTGATGGGAGGAAGGCAGCTCCAATGTGTGAATTGTTAACTATCAAGTAATTTTAACTGGACTATACACAAATCGTGTTGACACACCCTCTCTCCACACAACGCAAGACACTATGCAAAACAGTCAGACAACCATAATACTCACAAGGGCTGACAACCACTAATATGACCAATGTTAGTGATAGTCTAGCTCACTTAGTATTGGCTGTTGATATACTTTCCGGGATGTGAGGTCGTGGTCCAAGAACTTTTCTGCTCCTTACGTTTCGTCCAGGACTGCGCTGGACTTCCTCAGAGGCGCTGCTCCACTGAGTCTTGCCGACTGACTGGTCGGGTGTCTGAGAGCGACTTATATATTGTGAGAAAGGGAGGCGTGGTTCAGGTGACACGTGATGAGCAGTGATAATCCATAGCAAAGATAAGGTTGACTATCGATTACCACCTTGTCAAAGATAAAAATTGTTAGCAATTTTGTAGAGCCACTGTCCATATATCGCTAAGTTTCATAGCCTCCTCTTTCCTATTAAAATTATCATGATGTTTATAAATTTCGATAGCTTCTCTATATAGCCATGGATAGTAATCTAACGTTGTAGATAAAACTTCGGTATCCGAAAACTTCAATTGGTGGTTGCCTGGTTGAAGAGCATGTTCCGCTACAGCTGACTTTTCTATTTTTCCAAGTCGACAAAGACTTTTATGCTCTTTCAGTCGCGTGTTTACGCTTCTTTTGGTAGTACCAATGTAAACAGGTACATGGAATTTTATACACACCACATGTCGACGGGGGAGGGCGTTTATCCTTCACAGATCGTAGTACTTGACTTATTTTCTTTGTTGGTTTAAAGATCGGTTTTATGTCATGTTTTCGTAAAATCTTACCGATCCGATCTGTTACTTTTTTAATAAAAGGGAGAACTACTGTATTTTTCTGTCATTGTGGTTAATTCTTATCTTTTGGGTTTCTGTTCCTTGGACGTAAAATTCTATTTATCTCTTTTCTTGAATAGCCGTTTTTTTCAAAAGCCTGCTTCAGATGTTTCACTTCAGCATCCAAATGTTCAGGTGTACATATCCGTTCCACTCGATCAACAAGACTTTTTATGACACCTCTTTTTTGTTGAGGATGATGATTAGCAGCGCCTCTGAGGAAGTCCAGCGCAGTCCTGGACGAAACGTAAGGAGCAGAAAAGTTCTTGGACCACGACCTCACATCCCGGAAAGTATATCAACAGCCATGTCACCCGGTCGTGAAAGCCTTCATTCTACAATCACTTAGTATTGTTTTTGACATTCCAGTCACTAATATGAAATTTAGCTATAGTGCCCCTATAAAATATGTTTGTCTACCACATTTCAAAGCATTTAAGTGACATTTTCAGTCATGCTTTAACGTTTAAGCTATCCAAACACACCAGTGTGGTCATTCTCTTCCAGTGTATGTCACAGCATTAAGTTTCCATTTCCACCACTAAGTACAACACACATACAGCTTAACCAAGCAGTTTGTTGTGATGTTTTACTGTGTACCACAAAGATCTATGAAGCTGGTACAAAACTGTGTTCTACACAGAAATACACAATAAGTTCATACCATAATGCATTTTACTTGTTAACATGAACAGTAATAATTTACATTCAATTTCAAGGCAGTCTGTACAAGTCAGCATTTGCAATGGTTGACAATGGCCAATACTGTTTATTGGTAATTCAAGAATGGAACAGGAGAGAAAATCATTAATTACTGAACAAAGTACTCCTTACAACACACTGTATAGTAGCTTGCAGGATACATGTTTAGATGTCAGAGTAGCTACAGAGGAAAAACCTAGACCAGTGGTTGCTTTACTCTCCTCACTTACTGAAAACTAAATTAAGAACAACTGGGTCACTTATTGGATTCACTATATTCATGGCTGTAGTAGGTCGTGTCTCAAAACTTTATTTCAGATTTATGATGGAGAGACTTTGTACTCACAAAAGGCAAGCTGAATCACGTTTAGGACTTGTGACGGGGATTGTCAATTAGGCTACTTGAGTACCATTCAATTTTTCAGTGTCACACGCTTGCCTCAAATTTTCTGTGAATAGTATAGTTTGCTACAGTAGCATAACATCCTGTCTGCCTATCAACTGTTTCACATGTTGTGCTATTTATAAGTTGCTGGAGAACAGAGTATTATCCAGAGAAATAGGTGCAAACAAATGTTACAATGAGGATCCGAGTCCATCCAAACAGATGCTCAAGTGTCTTAATTGGCAAAGGTGACCACTTGTGACAAAATGGGAGATAATGGTTATGAAACCCATGTCTGGGACTTATTTTCAATGGACACATTGTAATCATCATACTACACAATCAGCATCAACAAACTGCTCCCTTCAGTTTCAATAGTCAGGTAATTTTGGTATGGTGTGACTTTGTAGACTTTCCCGGCGTAATAAGTCTTGAAAGTCTCTTTGGGTTTGCTGCCGGATCCTAAAATCAACTCGATTCGATATTTTGGTGATCCAACTGATCGCCATCTTCAGGAGAATGCTGCTTCTGCTGATGAATCCCACTGAGTACTGATGCCAGGCTGCAAATCAACTGTACCATACACGGTACATGCGCCGCCCATCATGGTTGCTGCCCTCCAAGACTGCCCTTAGTAGAACACTGGCGGCAACAATATATCGCACTCGGGGATGATTTTTGAACACTCGGATTAGTCGCACCAAAGAACTTTCTGTTTTGATGTGGGATAGCACAGGATTCCACGTCCTGCTAAGTGTTGGCAACTGTCACAGTTTCATCAAATTTCATACCGTGTCCCTCATTTAAGCAGTGTTCTGCTACTGCTGGTTTTTCCAGCTGTTGTAACCTCGTATGACGGCAATGTTCCACATACTTGTCATGAACTGTACGAATCGAATGGCCATTATAAGCCTTCCCACACTGACACAGAATTTTGTATACACTGGGTTTCCTAAGCCCAAAATCAAGAAGATGGACTCTTTTAATGTTAAAATTCCTTAAAATTCTTCCAACCTTAAACGATATGCCCCCAGCATACGGAATAAAGGCCACTGATCTATGTTCCTCTTCATGCACCTCCAGAGATGGTCCAAAATCCATAGCCCGGCAAATCTGCTTCTCAGAGTATCCATTTTCCTTAAAAACAGCCATCAAATGCACAAGTTCTTCGGTTAAGCTGTCCGTGTCGAAAATGGCATATGCTCTGCATACCAAAGTCCTAAGGACACCACAGCATTGGTGTGGAGGATGACAACTCTTAGAATCCAGATACCAATATGTGTGAGTGAGTTTTCAGTCAACACTATGTCCCAAAGTACCATCTGGCTTTTTATAAACCATGACGTCTAAAAATGGAAGCATCCCATCACTTTCAACCTCCATGGTAAATTCAATCTGGGGATGAAGACAGTTGAAGTGGTCCACAAATCTATAAGGGTTGGAACTTTAATAGTGGAAACTATTTATTCACAGCTCATACAAAATAGATACACGTTTCAAAGTCTTACTTACCTTCGAAGTAGTCACCAGCATTGTGTATACCTGTTGCCAGCGATGTGGAAGTCATAGGATACTCTTAGCTGTGCCAGTTGTGTTGACAAATGGTTCAAATGGCTCTGAGCACTATGGGACTCAACTGCTGTGGTTATCAGTCCCCTAGAACTTAGAACTACTTAAACCTAACTAACCTAAGGACATCACACACATCCATGCCTGAGGCAGGATTCGAACCTGCGACCGTAGCATTGTGTTGACAGTTCGAATGGCACGGTCTATTGCCTGACAAATCTGTAGCAGTTCTGAAGCGAAAGATGTGAAGTGTTTCCTTCAGTTTAGAAATCGAGCTGAACTCACGAGGGCTTAAGTCAGGGGAGTGCAGTAGGTGGTATAGCACTTAGCAGCCCCATCAGTCAAACAAATCAGTAACAGCTTGCACTGTACGTACTTGAGCATTGTCCTGCAAAATGATGGTCAGGTCCTGCAGAAAGTGACATACTTCTGTCTCTAAGCTGGTCGTAGGTTGTGATCCAAATATGAACAGCATAGAGACAGCAGTGATGACACTTCCTGCAAGACCAGACCATCATTTTGCAGGACAATGCTCAAGCACATACAGTGCAAGCCGTTACTGATTTGTTTGACTGTTGGGGCTGCTAAGTGCTATACAAACTACTGCACTCCCCTGAATTAAGCCCTTGTAAGTTCAACTTGATTTCTAAACTGAAGGAAACCCTTCACAGCATTCGCTTCAGGACTGCTACAAATTTATTGGGCAATAGACTGTGCCTCTCAAACTGTCAACACAACTGGCATAGCTAAGAGTAGCCTACGACTTCCACATCGCTGGCAACAGGTTATACACAATGCTGGTGACTACTTTGAAGGTCAGTAAAACTTTGAAACACATATCTTTTTTGTACGCGCTGTAAATAAATAGTTACCACTATTAAAGTTCCAACCCTCGTATTAAGGTCATCATGTCCATGTGACCAGACGAAAAAGGTATCATCCACATATATCCAGAAGCAAGTTGGTTGCAAAGCCAAAGTCCTCGAAGTCCTCCATAAATATATTGGCGACTGTGTGACAAAGGACTACCCATAGCCACTCTGTCATTCTGTTCAAAAATGTTGCTGTTAAATAAAAAATACATGGATGTCAGCACATGACGACAAAGCTTCACCAACTTTTCATCCAGTTTTTCACTAATCAAAGTAAGAGACTCGAGACTCTTCCAGAGGGACTCTTGTAAACAGAGATACCACATCAAAACTCACTAATACATCTTAAGGACTCAGCCTTAAAGATTTCAATTGTCAAACAAAATCCACCGAATTGGAGATCTGGTGTTCACACTTGCCAACATATGGACTGAGAACAGATTATAAATACTTCACCAGGTTATAAGTGGGTGCACCCAAATTACTAATAATAGGGTGTAGAGGAACCCCTCCCTTATGCAACTTAGGCAGACCATACAACCTAGGCGGAACGGCAGCACCATGATGAAGTTTCTTCAGACAACGAACTCTTTATCAACAGCGAAAGTGTCTTGCACTTAATCTTTTCTGTGGGGTCACTAGAAAGTCTTCTATATGCCGGGTCGTTGAGTATTAAATCTATTTTTAGGACGTAATCATCCCATGTCATTACAACGTCAGCTGGCCAAACTACTACTTCATCATCATTTCTAGGGGCATGAATGGCTGCTCTCTCTGGGGAAGAGATGTTACCCAGCAGTGGCCGAGCCCGACCTAATGTGTGGGACACTTCTTGCCATATTTCGTCCGCTCGGTCCTCAGGAAGGCAGTGTGCTGCTTGTTCTACAGAGCATTTAAACTCTGTGATAGGGAAAAATTTAAACCTTTCTCCAACACCGCCACTGTGGGCCTATCCAAATCCTTGTTAGAAAGATTAGCCACAGCGCGTTGACATTTATTCCCTTCTGATGCTGTAGAACATGATAGAAGCCGTTCACATTTGGAGGACTGTCTGGAAACGGCGCTCCTACGTGCCCAATCCAATAGTGCCCATGTGGAATCATCAACACACTGCCAAACATCACTTGAAAACTGCAATGACAAATTCAAATGTAAGTAAAATAAATCTTTGGAAACAATATCCAGCTATCTACGCGTAAAACTAATGTGTTCTCTTATAAGTGCTTTGCTTGCACGCTCCTTAATCCTATTAGCTCCCTTACTACTAATAAAATGAACAAATCTGGCAAAGTTCTTCATCACGGCATCCCACCAAGAAGGCCACTGTACAGCTTTCCTTTTTTTGTCCGAAGTTTATCTAACTTCTACACAAGTTTCACTATCTCCTCACCCTAGAGGTACTTGCGACTTAAATGATACACATTACATCGGGCTCGACCACTGCGGCATAACATCTCTTCCGCAGAGACAGCAGTCATTCGTGCCCTTTGGAATGATGATGATGTAGTAGACTACTGGCCATTAAAATTGCTACACCAAGAAGAAATGCAGATGATAAACGGGTATTAATTGGACAAATATATTATACTAGAACTGACATGTGATTACATTTTCATGCAATTGCGCGTGTACAGGTACAGCTGCCCATGCAGCTTCAACACAATACCACAGTTCATCAAGAATAGTGATTGGAGTACTGTGACGAGCCAGTTGCTCCGCCACGAACTGACCAGACGTTTTCAATTGGTGAGAGATCTAGAGAATGTGCTGGCCAGGGCAGCAGTCGAACATTATCTGTACCCAGAAAGGCCCGTGCAGGACCTGCAACATGCGGTCATGCACTATTCTGCTGAAATGTAGGGTTTCACAGGGATCGAATGAAGGATAGAGCCACAGGTCGTAACACATCTGAAATGTAACGTCCACTATTCAAAGTGCCATCAATGCGAACAAGAGGTGACCGACACATGTAACCAATGGCACCCCATACCATCACATGGGGTGATACGCCAGTATGTCGATGACGAATACACGCTTCCAATGTCCATTCACCGTGATGTCGTCAAATACGGATGCGACCATCATGATGCTGTAAACAGAACCTGGATTCATCGGAAAAAGTGACTTTTGCCATTCGTGCATCCAGGTTCGTCGTTGAGTACACCATTGCAGGTGCTCCTGCCTGTGATGCAGCGTCAAGGGTAACCACAGCCATGGTCTCCGAGTTGATAGTCCATGCTGCTTCAAACGTCGTCGCAATGTTTGTGCAGATGGTTGTTGTCTTGCAAACATCCCCATCTGTTGACTCAGGGATCGAGACGTGGCTGCACAATCTGTTACAGCCATGCGGATAAGATGCCTGTCATCTCGACTGCTAGTGATACGAGGCTGTTGGGATCCATAATGCCATTCTGTATTACCCTCCTGAACCCATTGATTCCATATTCTGCTAAAAGTCATTGGATCTCAACCAATACGAGCAGCAATGTCCCGATACAATAAACCCCAATTGCGATAGGCTACAATCTGACCTTTATCAAAGTCGGAAACGTGATGGTACGCATTTCTCCTCCTTACACAAGGCATCACAACAACGTTTCACCAGGCAACGTATGAGAAATCGGTTGGAAACTTTCCTCATTTCAGCATGTTGTAGGTGTCGCCACTGGCGCCAACCTTGTGTGAATGCTCTAAAAAGCTTCTCATTTGCATATCACAGCATCTTCTTCCTGTCGGTTAAATTTTGCGTCTGTAGCATGTCATCTTTGTGATGTAGCAATTTTAATGGCCAGTAGTGTAGTTTTACCAGCTGACAAGAGGAATGCCACATTGTAATGACGCAGGATGATTACATCCTAAAAATGAATTTACTACTCAACGGTCCGGCAAACAGAAGACTTTCTAGTGATCCCACAGAAAGGATTAAGTGCAAGACACTTTCATTGTTGATCAAGAGTTTGTTGTCCACAGATTTACATAAGAAACTACATCATGGAGCTGCCGTTCCGCCTAGGTTGTATGGTCTACCTAAGTTACATAAGGAAGGGGTTACTCTACACCCTTTTGTTAGTAATTTGGGTGCACCCACTTATAACCTGGTGAAGTATTTATCATCTGTTCTCAGTCCATATGTTGGTAAGTGTGAACACCATATCTCCAATTCGGTGGATTTTATTCAACAATTGAAATCTTTGAGGCTGAGAACTTCAAATCTATTGGCGAGTTTTGATGTGGTATCTCTGTTTACACGAGTCCCTCTGGAAGAGTTCCTTACTTTGATTAGTGAAAAACTGATAAAGAGTTGGTGAAGCTTTGTCATTAAGTGCTAACATCCACATATTTTTTATTTAATGTCGACATTTTCGAACTCAATGACGAAGTGGCTATGGGTAGTCCTTTATCAGCCATGGTCACCAATTTATTTATGGAGGACTTTGAGGATATGGCACTGAGGACTTCGGCTTTGCAACCAACATGCTTCTGGAGATATGTCGATGTTACCTTTTTTTGCCTGATCACATGGATGTGATGTCTTAATAGATTTTTGGACCACTTCAACTGTCTTCATCCCCACATTAAAGTTACCATGGAGGTTGAAAGTGATGGGATGCTTCCATTTTTAGAGGTTATGGATTATAAAAAAACCACATGGTACTTTGGGACATAGTGTTCACCGAAAGTCGACGCACACAGATCGTCGATTTGCAGCCTGGAGTCAGTTCTCAGTGGAACTCATCAGCAGAAGCAACATTCACCTGAAGATGGTGACCAGTTGGACTGCCAAAATATTGAATCGAGTTGATTTTAGGATCAGGCAGCAAACCTGAAGAGATTTTCAAAAAATTTAGGTATGTTTTTATCTGACATGGAGATGAACATATGTAACAGCTCATTTTCTTGATAAGGAAGAGCGTATGTTCACAAATCAGCTCGAATTTGGAAAGCACCACTCATGCAAAACTCAGATTGCCCTTTTGCCACATAGTATCCTGCAAACCCCGTGGATGAAGGTAACAAGCTGATGACATATTCCTAGATTTCCGGAAAACATTTCCCCCCCACTGGGAACTGTTAACAGAAGTCCAAACTCACAGATTAGATTCCAAGACAAGCATGTGGCTCAAAGACTTCTTATGTAGTATAACCCAGCAGATTGTCTTCAAAGGTGAGTGTCCATCAGAGGCAAGGGTATCATCAGGAGTGTATGATAGGACTGCACTTACTCTCTATGTACACAAACAATCTGATGGACAAAGTGATCAGCAAGCAGCAGCTATTATGGAAGATGGATATCATCAATAAAGAAGACTTTGTCTAGAACAGTAGTACGATCCATTCTTCCATGATCTCCACCTGATTGGAGTGATGTAAGACATCCAAGCGATTCAGAGAAATGCTGCTAGATTTATTACTGGTAGGTTCAATTTACACACAAGTATTACGAAGATGCTTCATGAACTCAAATGGGAATCCCTGGAGGAAAGATGATGTTCTTTAAGTGAAACGCTATCGATAAAATTTAAAGAACCAACAGTTGAAGCTGACTATAGAATGATTCTACTGCCATGAACATACATTTCATGTAGAGGCCACGAAGATAAGAGAAATTAGGGCTTGCACAGGGACATGTGGGCAGTCACTTTTCCCTCGTTCTATTTGTGAATGGAACAGGAAAGGGAACAAGCAGTAGCAGCACAAGGTGCCGTGCACCATAATGCGGCTTACATATGTAGCTGTAGATGCAGATGTCTTAAGTGGAACTGTTTTACCAAATAAATCAGTAAAACGCAATCATCCTTATGTAAGGACAAAATCTAAGAGAATATTTCTAGCACCTTTGGAGGTCATAAACTAAATCTTTTCATGCATTAATAAAATTATTTCTGTTTCTGGCAAAACACTGCATGTTTCATATGTGCGTCACAAGGTAACATACTGAGAGAGGTATGAGGAAACAGCAGATACAGTTGTAGAATCCATTGACTGTATATACAGCTCCAGCTGTCTGGTGCATCAAGGACCACAACAAATTAATAATTTTATTGTAGTTCTACCTTTGTAAGATTTTGCATTCAGTACCCAGTTACTCAGCTGGACAAATGTGCCGTCATCTGTATGATGAACTCACAGACCAAAAGTCCAAGATGCTGCTTAGTACAGTATATTTTGAAAATATTTTGCAAACCAATCAGGAAGCATGGGAGAGAGACCATGTGACTGCCTCCTGTGACCGTCTGCCAGAATATTCTTCTGAGTCTTACTGTCTCCTGTTCTAAATCTACAGCCATATGCTTCTGTCTGTCTCTCTTGTGTTGCAGCTCCTCTTCAGGGCACATAGATTACACCAGCTGCCCTACCTTTACTGTAATTTGTGTCGTCTCTGCCTCAGTCTCTTTCTATTATTCCACAGTTTCCCTTAAATGTCGCTGTTCTTTGTGACATCTTTTGACTTCCGGCCACCCACCAGGTTGCCCATGCAAATGGCGTTGGGATGTTCTTTCCGGACGATTTCCGGACGATCCTTTGTAACACATATTTGCAATAATGACCACACACTTTCTCAGATTTTATGACTTTCAATCAGCCTGAGAATCCAGTTCTCCCACTCTCCCACATCCCACATGATCCAACCTGTACACTGACATCACCTGTGATGTCATTTGACATGCCTCTTGTGTTCACAAGCAATATTAAATGCTTTTTCTGAAAACTACTAGGAACAAACAGTTTGGAAGCCCAATCATGACGAAAACACAAGATGGTTATTTAAACTTCTGCTACTTGTGAGATCCCACATGAAAAACAAGTGATCATATGAAAATAAAACTTGTGGAAACATGTTTAAGTTCCTGCAGGTGAGAAATAATGAATAAACCATTGAAAGAAACACATTTCATTTACCACATGTGAGGGTAAAATTTGTTAATTGCATACCATGTTTATGTTTAGGGTACAAATGTTGTCAATGTGATTGAGAATCTGTATCCACAACATTCTGGGACTGTAGTAGAGATGGACCATGGAACATTCGATTATAGTGACACAGCTCACACTGCTTGAAAATTGCACATTCCTTCCAGCATTCTCAGCCATGGCAACAGTAACTTCTTCAACAATTTGTGGCACAATCTGCCAACAGACTCACCCAATAGCAATTCCCAAATCACAAAGTAATTCAAACTTCCGAGTCATGTTCTTCAACGCTGGTACAGAAAGAGGACCTCTCCGTATTCCTTTAATGTGTCGATACTCACAAAGAGCAGCAGCCCATGTTGACTGTCTGCAGCTGTAATTTACTATGAGATTGTGTTTTAACCCTAAGTCACTACATCAGTATCATGCCTAACAGTAAGTCATGACACTAACAACGCAAATCTTACAATGCGCAGTCTGAACATCATTTCTATAAAGTTTGGAACACATAGGGGTAAATATTTTTTCCACCCACAACGGCTCAAGTAGTGAAAGTTTAATTATAACCACCCTGTATAATAGGTCTAATGGTAACAAATATATCTGAGCTCCCTGAGGATATCCACATTGAAAATGATGTCACTGACCAAGATACAGCCCTACCAACAATGATTACGAAAGTACAAAGGAAATTAGAAATG
The DNA here is from genome assembly GCF_023864345.2 of Schistocerca serialis cubense. NCBI lineage: Eukaryota > Metazoa > Arthropoda > Insecta > Orthoptera > Acrididae > Schistocerca > Schistocerca serialis. Next base: position 358,173,223 of record NC_064639.1, read on the forward strand.
TTTGTAACAATGAAAATATAATCTGTCATCAATTCAAAAGTTGGTTTGAACACCATCATGTTTTACTAGGCATGGTCCTGTTGAAAGTGCCATACACCCATCTTCAAACTGACTACACATACGGCTATAGGGGTACCGACAGATTAATAACGACTCCAAACCAGGTGCAACCCAGCATTTCCCAACAAACATTTTCTCATTTTCTGTGGTGAAAGAAGTGATTTAAAAAAAAAAAAATTCTACAAATGACTGGGGCTCAAACTTCTGGATCCATAGTCTGAGATTGTACCACTGAGTCACGCAGAAGCACAATGTTCAGGAGACTAGATGAAGAGGCAGTAATATTATGACAGCTCTTCAGTGCACTTCGATTTTAGCAGTCCGAATCCACTCAATAAGCAACTATTTTTTCACTATGGCTGTCTAGTAATTCATTGAGGTCATTTCCTCATGCAAATCTGTCTACGTACTTCCACCCAAACGTCTTAGTTCTGCCATGCAACCATACACCCATCTACTACAGTCACTGGCTAATGGGACCAAGACAATAGCCTTGCTCCTACCAATTCTTCCATCGGCCTAACTTCACTCTCAGTTCTCTTCTTCTTTTCAAGGTAACAATGCCAGAGTTTGGTTAGTGACTTTATTCTGTGTGTCGGCACTCATGTTGGACAGTGTATAGATTGAGTGTTCCCCCCACCCCCTCCCCGAACAAATTGCTATTTTTATTGCACTTCTTGGTGCCACTCTTTCCTTTCTTATTCACCATATCAACAAGTGACATTAATATTGTGCCTCGTGGTTTCAGGAACCAGTAAAAGCTATTAATTCTTGAGATTATTTCAGAGCTGCTTGTGGCAGTTCAGTCAATTCAACAATTCTGTTTTTGCCTTAAGTGTTTTGTGAAGGTTATTCATTGTGCCATTGCCTACCATGCCTATTCCCATGTGCTCAATTTTATCTAATTTTTTGTGGATTGTTTAATTAGGTACCAATGATCCTACATTGGTAACCCAATGATAAACTCAGGTGATTCACACTTGACATGTTGCTAACTGCCACCTTGTCTCATTAGGTGCAAATCACAGACTCCTGCTCACATGCACACCCCACAAGCTACTTCTATTTCTTTGCTATGAACACAACCGCACTGAGGCTATTATGTTGTGTTTCACGTGACAAACTATACTGGCGGTACAGATAATATTTCGCAGCAATCTATATTTCGTGCTTTGCATCACACGCCATTTCACTCTCATGTGTTTCGTGTATTCACCCGCCAAAATTATCACTGATCTGACCATGCACCTTGTGGAGCTGGAATGCTAAAAAGCTGACTACACTGGAGACCCAGTCCCCTGCACCAGAAGCCACACTGGCGCCCCCACTGGCCCCCATTTATTCTTCTCCTTCTTCTTCTGCTGCTGCTGCTGCTGCTGCTGCCATTCCACCCAGTGACAATGTGCCAATATTTAAGACACCACCTATTTCAGCCACTCCATGCCACTATGCAACTGTAGCACAGCTCACCTGCCACTTTTCAACCCCTTACCCCTGGGCCTGCACCTGCAGTTTTTCTCAGTGGATGCGATCTCCACCAGTTGCAGCATCAACGTGGTGATCAGCCAGTTCAAGTCAGCATACACGATGGAGATGCCCGACATCATCTTGTTGTCCCCCCAGCCACCGACCACTACAAGACTTTGAGACATCAGATTGCACATCAGTCTCTCTCAAATATAGCACTGCCAACTGGCTGTCACACTGACAGCCACTCCACTCGTCATGGACTGCTACCCTCCTTGCCGGCCTGCAGCATGCTCTCCAGCTGTAGGGGGTACATGACATCTTCACGCACCTCAGCATAAAAATGGCAGTGCCACAGGCTGTTGTTGACACCCTCAACGCCGACCGCCACCAAGAGTACAACCCCAGCTGCTGGCACAATGACAGCTATCGCTGCTATAGCTCCAGCCACCCTGCTGGTGCCTCGCACAGCATGGCTAGTACCACGAGAGCTTTGTCCCAGATACTTCAACCTGGGAGTGCTGCTCTTGGGCCACAACCACCAACAACTGCCAGGATTGGGCACCTGGCTGCTGCTCACTTCTTTGGTCTGTGATGCCTGCTCTGTCACACCTTTCCTGGTCGGCAATGGCAGCGAATTGTCTATTTTGCCATAATGGCTCATATGGGACATTGGTGTCACCACATCAACCCTCCTGACTGTGGCAAACACCTCTACCATCATCACTTATAGCATACATCATCGCATCCTCAATTTCGACCTCCAGTGGGACCACTCCTCGGCCTTCAAGCCCCTGATGTCATCAAACCCATTATTGGAGTAGACTTTATCAGGCACTACCACCTGCTGGCACCTAATTCACAGTGATACCAGGAGATCAACTAACTGCTCCACCCAGTTCACTGTCTTCTTCAATGTGAAGCAGGTGGCATACTCCAGCCCATACGCTGACCTCCTGACATAGCTTCCTGCTCTCACATGCCCATCCAGTGCACCTCGGTAAGTTTGTCATATGACTGTCCATTGCACTGATGCCACGACTGGACCACCAGTCTTCTGCCAGCCTTGGGCCCCTCTCATTGGGCAAACTCAAGATTGATTATGTAGAGTCTGACAAACTGATCGCCACAAGTGTTGTGTCCTTCAAAGAGCCCGTGAGTGTCTGCCCTTCACCTTGTCAAGGAGAAAGATGTCTCATGGTGATTATCAGATGTTAAATGTCTGTTCTATTCCTGAATGGTGCTCAGTTCCACTCCTACACAGCTACGACAACGCACTGGCTGGTGCTACAAACTTCACCACGATAAGCTGTGCCAAGGCTTTCATCCAGAGTCCTGTTGCACCTAAGGACATCCAGAAGACCACCATCACCACACCATTTAGCTTGCACAAGAACGCCTTTATGACATCCGACCTCCCAAATGTGGTACTATTTCCTGGACAATATCTTGTGAGGCTTTTCCTAGTGCTTCACCTACTTGGACGACATCCTCGTTTCCTCTGTGACGCACGAGGAGCACAGTGAGCATCACTGCATAATCTTTGAATGCCCCCAGGAAACCATCTTCATTGAAAACACTGCAAAATGCATCTTTGGTGTCAGCAAGATGGCCATCGATGCCATCCTGCAGCTGCTCGCTTTTTTTCACGGAATCTCTCTGTAACTCAATGGTCCTTGAGTGCATCTCATTGCCATCTATGAGGCAATCAAATACTTTCAGCCATCACTGGAGGTCTGTCACTTCACAATCTTCACCAATCAGGAGCCTATAATGCTTGCTCTCTCAAAAGACATTGATCAGTGCTTCCCACGTCAATTCTGACAAGTCGTTCAACCCCAAGATCATGAAAGACACAGGTCACATTGTGGAAATTGCCAACATTGTCACCAAACGCCTCAATCATACCTGCCCCATCACTTCATTCCGGACTACAAGGCACTCAGCGCCACCCAGGAACATGACCCAAAACTTGCCCACCTCTGCCTGGACACCGCTTGCAGACCCCATCTTCAATGTATGTTCTTTCCTCGGCTCAGACAGCAGTATCTGGCGCGATGTTTGTTGGTCCTTGGCTCAGGTGGCAATATCCTATTAAGTGCATCCACTGGCTCACTGCGCTGACCCTGTCCACTGCTTCCTGCAAGCCAAATTCAACCAGTTACACAATCTGGTGCACTCCAGCACACACACTTCCGCCACTCTGGTAGTGCACAATTTCGTGTGGCCACTGCTGATGCCTTCGCCACTCCCAATAGTTGACCAAGCACTGGAAAGATATGTACTTAGTAAAACAATTCATCATGGGTGGGGCGCTCCATGATTTATAGTCTCTATTAAGAAACTACTAGAGAAACAGAGACTACTACAAAATAGGCACTGACAAGTGGCTGAGAGTATGGATAGAGAAATGCTAAATGAATTGTTCCTGTCAAAATGTCAATGACAAAATGACAATGCATAAAGCTTTCAATGATTACCATAGCAGTATCTTATTAAAAGACTTCTCACATAACTCAAAAAATTCTGGTCATATGTAAAGGCTGTCAGTGGTAATCTTATTACGCTATTATTGTATTGTGAATATTGTTATTACCTTTGTGTTGAGGTAGGTTATTTACATCAAATTTAACTCATATGATTGAGTTATATGACTGACAGTTAAAACAACGTATCTAGACAGTTAAAAGAAAGTATGTAGACAGTTAAAAGAAAGTATCTATACTGTTAATATAGGTTTCATATATATATTATCCATCAACCTACTTGAGAGGAAAGCTCAAACAATCATGTTTAATAAATTTTCAGAAAAATTGTTTAAAATTCTCCTTGGAGAATTTTGAAAGAATATCATTACAAGTGAAAATGGAGGGTCAAGTGAATTTTCAGTAAGATGAGGTACTAAATATGTGAGCAAGAATTTCTGGAACTCTGTAGGTTATTACTGCATATCACTCTTGCCATGAAAAGGTTGTTATAATAAATAACCTTCACAGCTCCACCATCTTTTGTATTCACAATATGATTAAATGTGTAATTTTGTCCTTCCAAATGGGAAAAGCTATGTCTAGTTCAGTTACATTATTAACTGAGAGTATACAATGCAGTGGTACTAACTTGTATTTACTGGGAATAATGCCACACTGCTGCATGTGGCCATCTTCACCAACAAACCAAGCTCGCCAATGGCCAGGAACACCATTGAACATTGTATTATCAACATAAAGCACATCATCTTTGTGGAACTGCAACTGATGTTGATCTCCCATGTCTCCCATCCGATCAAACATGGCTCGTATATAAAAGCTGTCACCAGGTTTGTCTCTTATTTCATTGTATCCTGGAAGTATTGGAGGGGAAAAAAAATCAAATTCAGAACTGTCCAAGAGCACAAAACATTAAACAAAAAATGTATAGTAGTTCTAGCAAGACAGTCATTTTTATTTACATCCATGTAATTCTCTCAGAAATGTACTTGTGACAGGAAACGATCTTGTCAGCAAAACTTTATCAGCCAATGACTGAAGGATAGAGCCAAGTTTCATAAACATACTGCCATATTGTGTATCCTGAGGGCTCTCAACATTGACACAAAATATTTTAGGCATATATTCACTAATCACTGTAAATAGTTTGGTGCTATTGTTTCATAAGGTTTCTAACAAAAGCTAAACATGTGAAAACATTGCTAGGCTTTCAATTAATGTCTCCTTACAGAGTTAAAAATATAGCTGCGCAGGTGTATGTCTTTTTGCACCTTTGTAAGTGAATGTGTATTCAATACTAGTCAGTTCTGAAAAACAACACTGTTTGAAAGCTTGGCAACTTTTCCAGACTTGTTTGCGTGTATATATTAACTGCTCAAAACCTTAGCTATATGGTGAGTTGCTACCTTCATTCCTTCCATTACTTAAAAACTAAAACTCACTCTCAAATCTGAAACTCAGGTTTCCATTCTTGAAATAAAAAAGTCATTTTGACATAAACCTGTGATATAGCATGAATGCAATGCAAAAAGTGCTCCTTTACGGGGGTGGTGGTGAGGGGAGATGGTGGGGCAACATCATTACCATAACATAAGAACCACAGACTTATAAAGGCTGAAGCAGGTATGTGCAAAATCAACACTAGGCTAACATACATTACAAATGAAGATGTCACTAAGAACATTTCTGCTTATAGAATTCCACTGTGATGTGACGTAACATTAGCAAAGCATTTTGCTCCTATTGTGTACTCCCAATATGATGAATTACCATTTAATGAAATTCACTGTTTTGACAAAAATAAAGGACTACTCATGGAACTACAATTGGAGGTAGCTCTAACAAAAGATTTAGGACCACAGTTTGTGTTCAAAGCTTCATCAATGAGACTACATAAACTAATCATCTCACAGGTACCAACTTCTTAAAGAAGTTGGTTGGGAAGTTGATGGACCAGTGATGTCATCAGTCTCTTGTTAATGAGGTGGTGCACGTGAAGTTAGTGGCAAAACCAAGGAATGAAAGCTATATTGATACCAGATGTGAGAAATAATTGCATGAAAGATAAAATTATGTAGGACGGGCCAGTCTGTGGACTAGAGAGCAGACGAAGGACTCCTAGGGCTCATCTGCAACCAAGACACACCACCTACATGTCTGACTTCCTCCAACACAATAGCAAAATAAATGAATAAATCCATGTAGCTGGGTGGAGAGGACAGTAAAAAGTGAAAAGGCTAACAATGTAATGAACACCAGTGGGGCCAACAAAAGTTAAATAAGATGATGAGAGAAATAATCAGGTTGGTAGGTGGGTGCAGTGAAATGTCCATAGGACTCAGCAAGTCGCAAGGGGGAGGTGGCGGGAAGGAGGAGTGGGCTGTCCCCTCCACAACTATGCCATCCCAAAATTTGTTATGGTGAAAGCATTAAAGATGGAAACAGTACACATTCTCTTGGAGGAAACCTGTTCAACTGTTCGTTCATCATCAGTTAGCATTACGAATGAGGAAGCCTTAAGGCCTAGCCATCATTGGAGTACTATAATGAAGAGGCACCTTAAAAAATAAAACAGTGTGTGGCATAAAAAAGGGTTAATCACATCTAAAAGTACTTAAACACACAAAAAAAAGAAAAAAGGTGTGACCAGGGTAGATGGCAGAGGAGGTAGGGTCAAGCAAACACCGATAGCCAAACCCAACCATCAGTCCCCCTGCCCTGAAAGATGCTTAAAAAATTTTCTCAGAGGAAACAAAGGACCATTTCAACTTTCCCTATATAACTTCCATCAACATTAGAGGCAAAGAAACTGGAATACTGTGCACAGAGATGGATAGCAAGAAGGAGGAGACAATCAACCAGGATGTGACCCATCTGTAAGTTCCACAACCACAATGTGGGAGTGGTGCATTACATAAAGTAAAACTATGGTTTAACGTGACAAGAATGACTCAGAGTAACTCGAGACAGTGGATTCTTCCGGAAGGAATGGGAGGAGGTATGCCGCACAGCCATCATCTCCTTGATAGTTTGGAATTTATTTGAGAGTGCAGTAGACAAACAGATCTTGTTCCATCTCTGAGTGAGTAGAGGTGTTATTATCTGCATAAATAGCCAAACAATCAGCCAGTTCATTTCATGAGATACTGACATGGCTTGAAACCCAAAGCAAGACAACTGAACAGGTAGTACGACGACATCAGAGAGAAAATTTTGAATCACTGGGTGACAAGATTAACATTAATCAATAGCCTAGTGACTCCTTGTTGAGTCACTATACATTAAAATACAGTCAATGGAGGTCTGTTTAATAAAATTTAGGGCTCTGTTAATGGCTACCAGCTTCACCGTAAAAGCATGCCATGTTTCCACCAACAAATGTTGCTCCTGACTCACAGGAGATGTAAAAGCATATCCCATCCTGTCTATCGTTTTAGAGCCATCAGTGTAAATGATAACCTGATACCCATGAGGAACTGAGAAAAACAACTGCTAAAAGGTCATGGGGGTGACTAGAACTTTAGGTCCTTAAAATATATCTGTCATAGTATGTGGTCTGAGTACTAACCAAAGAGCAGAATGGCAAAAACACTGGGAGCTAAGCGGAGTTCCACGCAGAGGGTCTGTAGGTGCATTCCAATTGGGAAACGCACTCTAGGACAGAAGTCAGGAGGTCAACACACCCTATATGAAGAATCTGATAAGTTAGATGATTAGGAAATCATCATATCGTGACCATGGGAGATGATACCATTAGAATTAATGCAGTAAGATCCCCCCTGTCTATGGAAATATTCTAGGAGGTGTCAGTCAGCAGCCAGTCTCATTACATGATCATGTACTGGCTCCAATAATTTCAAAAACAAGGTGCCACTGAGCCATAAAGATGGCAACCACAATTCAGTTGGGTCAAGATCGGCACCTGGCAAATACAGAGTAGAGGCATGCAATCTGCACCACAAGAGATATTGGTGAGAAAGCAGGTAGCATCAAGCTTTCGCATGTGGATAACATATTCGTCGTTGAATATGGAGCAGCCATGTCAGCTTTTATGAGTTAAAAACATCTGAACTGCACAACAGTGTCCAAGCTGAATTTTGGGTTTGGATGAAACATGGTGTGACAGCAGAAATCCACATTTTTGTGGGAGGAAAAGGTCCAAGTGGAGACCCTTTGAGTGGTTCCATGGAGCTGGCATTCAACAAAGGCTACAAGCTGGAAGCTATGTCAAATGCAACAGTCATTGATATACAGCACAGGGGTAATCACTGTTCTGACAGTGGACGTTAGCCCACTGCTTGCAATAAAGAAGAGTGTATCAGTCATTATGGAGCTCTGAGGAATGCTGTTCTCTGGGACCTGGAGTAGAGTGACCTATCTACTTTAACCTCAAAACGATTTGAGCGAGAAAAATTTATAATAAAAATCAGTAGTAGGGCGCCTTGAATGCTCCAGCCACAGAGGGTAGGCAAAATGTGATGGAGCCTACCGGCCTTATGTAGGTCAGTCATTCAGATCAGTACCAAACATTTAATGTCGATAGGGTATCAACCAAAACTCCAATTTAGTTCAAACTATGTGCTGTCATCCAGCAGTATGGGCATATATGTTAATTAAAAGTAACACCTGAACTACGAAGAATAGGAAAAGCATAACTATGAGTAACTGATATGTAAAACTTCTTTGGGGAAGTTGGTAGAGTGTTAGATCATTGTACCACGGAGCTTGGGTTCAAGCCCCTATGATGGCAATTTTTTTTTTTTTTTTTTTTACTGTATTATGACTGAGCAGAGGTGTTATATGGGACTATTAATACTTCCGCATATGTGATGCAATTGTTTCTTTATTCTTTTGTTCCAATTGAGTTAATTCTGTGAAACTACAAATGCACTAACTGGTTCATCACAAATGGTGTCTGTCCTGTCACACATGTCAGACAGAACACCATACCTATCTATACAAATGTACTCTAATGGTTTGCTACTTTTTACTCTAGAGGTTTGCTACTTCCAACCAATGACGCTAAAGTGAACTGTCAAAAAAACATAGCTACAAACTCCAAAAAGTCCTTTTACATGTCAGGAAAATGTTCTCCCTTGTAACAGTTTCACATGCTAACAGTTAAAGCAAATCTGCATCGGCGACATCTGGTAGTTTGGGTGTTAGAAAAAGCCTGTCGTGTTGATGTTATTAACCTAATGCACTAGTCACTACTGGACTGTCCCTCATGGAAAATGACTGGGGTAGGTTGGGTGGGTGGGTGGTGGGAGGGGGGGGGGGGGGGGGGGACAAAAGGCCTTGTGATTCAATAACTCAGCATTATCATCAGGCTACCACCCTTTCAAGCAGTTTTTAGAGCACACTGGAAAGTCTAATCAATTGGTACCTGTAAAGGACACTGGGTTTCTGCCTGGTTTATGGTTTATGATGATGACACTTTCTCTCCGTTACAGAAGAAAAACATAGTCTAATCAAGTACAGTTGCAAAATATGAATAGATGGTGTTGTGAGTCACTCGCAAATGTTTGATCATCGGCTTACGCACTGATCAAGGCCTGGGGCTGTCTTTTACATATTCAAAAGTAGCTGGGTAAGAAGAGAACGCCATTACAAAGTGGGTGCGAGATGATCAGTAGTAACCGACACTCTAGTAGAAACACCAGCACAAAAAAGGAGACCCACAATAGGGGATCGAGAAGAGTGATCATCTCCACACAAACACAGAATGGTGGTTCCTCACATGGGGAGTATTCATGAAGCGACCAACTAGTCTCCACAAATCACAATGCTAAACAAAGATTTTTATCTTTCTCAGATAGCAAATCCCCCTCAAGAGCAAGGATGAATGCTCCAGTGCCAATTTTGTGGTCTGGCACGCCTTGACATATGTGACATATGTGACATATGAATCTTGCCCTCACTTCTCGAGGTTTTTGCATAATTCCTCATCTGTCTGCAGCATTATGCAACAGTGAAAAATTATACTGTGTACCACGTTCAGATGCTTGTGGGGTGTTACATAGATAGCTACGTCACCAAGTTTCTTCCAAAAAGAGTAAAGGCTCCGGCCTTAGAAAAATTCACTGTTTTAATTATGGCAGACCACTTCATAGTTTACGAGGAAAGAGATTTCTTCAAACTTTTTTTTTATTTTTTATTTTTTTTTACAAAGAATGGCTTGATAGCCATTTGCCTCCTCCTGCACACTTGGACTGGCAATAATGCTGGGTATAGGGTGACCACCTTGCTTGGCATGCACTTAAAAAAAAAAATTGGATGTGTGGACCAAACACGACTTAACTGAAATGAATGTTGAAAAATAATTGTCTGGTAAAAAGAAATAAACTAACAAAGTGGAAAAAGCCATATGTCCTATATGCAAGCCAAGTTACCAACAAAGAACCTATCCTATAGACCAAGTCTGAGGAAAGATATAGCCAGGGAGTAAGGTTGCAGCACAGGCAAGGAACAAATACTGCAATGGCTCTGGGCCCATGCCCATGCTCACCATGCACATGCTCACAAGAGATTTGTGAGCCTTCTGGGGAGGAAACTTCTTTAAATGAAAAAAGGAGGAGAGAAAGAAAGCTTAATGCACAAAGTTTCAGATTTCTGGACTGCAGCATGAGCCACTTGTGTGTAAGTTCCATCTGAAAGGATAAAATAAATGTGGTTTCACTGTCTCATTTAGATAAATGTTAAACTCAACTCCTTTCTCTGAATCAAAAATATGAAGTACAAACAACAACAAAATGAAATAAGAATACAAACAGAAAACTAAGAGCTGTGGATATTTTCCTCATTTTATGGCTGTTTTGATACGATGATTAGACTTAGTCAATGTTTGAAAATCATATCACCATAGGTCCAGATTACTGATGCTTATGGATGAATACCAAGGGTTGGTACATTAGTTAGTCAGGAACCTCACCAATCATTCAAATATTCAGAGATTCAGTCCCTACTTTGACTTAGGATTACTATTATGTATTTGCTCTTAAAGTAATCAGCATAACTTCATACTACACACAGTCACAGAAACACACTATCCCAGCACTGCAGTCCACTTGTGTTAGGGTAGTGTTGTTTTTTTTCTGTGTGTGTGTGTGTGTGTTTGGGGGGGGGGGGGGAGGGGTTACACACAGCTTCGCTTTACAGTGAATTGATTTATCCATTACAGTGTTTGTATACCAATCAGCATTTTTCATTACTGTATTAATGCTTGCATTTGTTCTGTTTAGATGACTACTCGTATTCTCCAGGGAGCCAAAACACAGAAGCATCTTCAACATATTGAAATCTATCAGTAACACTCTTCTTGAAAATCAAGAGAGCAATGTCTTTTGTATCAGTCTGAATATCTATCTTAATACACTTCACTTCATTTATTCCCTTGTGGAACTCATTCTTCCACCAAAACGAAGCAGTGGCCAGATAAAGTCCAAGCAGAGTTATCAAATCCAATCAGTAGTCTTAACTAATTTACTGGAGCTACCTTAAATAACGAACATACTTAAAAAATTTGCCAGTGGTTTGACTGCTTGCTTTAACTGCTTCTCCAAGTAGCTATAAATTTTGGTACATATTTTCCCAACACCATTTCATCTGGCTCCAGTTGTCACTGGTGTCATATCTCCAGGGCAGCAAGTTAGATATTTAGTTTGCCTGTGTTTTCTTAGTAGTATGTTTTGCTGAAATTTCATGTACATTCCTGTGTTTAAGAGGTTTATTCTTGCATTTTGTAAGTGTATATTCAGGCAGTCAGTAGTGCAGTAGGTGGAGATAAAGAATTTCTTTAACAAAATGTGCAGTATGTTCCACAAGTCTTTTGTAGAATAAGCAACATTGTTGTTTGATATAAAGGAAATTAATGAGCTGAAAAACATCTACTACTTTGACATAGCTGGCATTTAGAAACTTCAGTGATCCACACAACATGGAATATGGTTTTCATCAACAATACTGAACCAGGAAGAATCCTTCACAGAAAACACAGTTTCAGTACCTTTCCTGTTCTCTTATTTCTATAGTTTTTGTCTACCATCTGAAAGTACAAAAATGCTTAATTTATAAGTTTTGTTTTCTTCTAACCCTAATTTCACTACTTTATGAAAATTTATTTGTATCTTCTACACATATTTGTAAAGTGATTCCTTTTTTCAATTACATATTACAAACGGAGCATGTTATATCTTCATTTTGTAATTGCCTTCTACTGCAAGTATTAGTATTTAATTTCAACATTGTTGCATCAGACTGATTACTGACATTTTGGAAAGGATCCAGGCCTACAAAAAATAAATTTAAAAAATCTCTCTTAACTTAAATTAAAATTTAAAATTACTACTTCTACACCCCCCCCCTCCCCCCCCCCCCCCCCCACACACCCACCCACACAGGCCTTGTTGGTTGAAAGCTCACTTTCTGGCAGTCTTGTTGTTGTGCTATCTGCAGCCAAGCATCTCCCCTATACGGTGAGTATCAACTATCCTTTTCATAATACTGCTAATATACAGGGTGGTCCATTGATAGTGACCATGCCAAACATCTCACGAAATAAGCAGCAAACGAAAAAACTACAAAGAACGAAACTCATCTAGCTTGAAGGGAGAAACCACAGGGCGCTATGGTTGGCCCGCTAGATGGCGCTGCCATAGGTCAAACGGATATCAACTGCACTTTTTAAATAGGAACCCCCATTTTTTATTACATATTTGTGTAGTACGTAAAGAAATATGAATGTTTTAGTTGGGCCACTTTTTTCGTTTTATGATAGATGGCGCTGTAATAGTCACAAACGTATAAGTACGTGGTATTACATAACATTCCACCAGTGCGGATGGTATCTGCTTCGTGATACATTACCTGTGTTAAAATGGACCGATTACCAATTGCGGAAAAGGTCAATATTGTGATCAAAATGCCCAATGAGTATGCGCTATGTATGCTGCTCGGTATCCTGGACGACATCACCCAAGTGTCCGGACCGTTCGCCAGACAGTTACGTTATTTAAGGAAACAGGAAATGTTCAGCCACATGTGAAATGTCAACCATGACCGGCAACAAATGATGATGCCCAAGTAGGTGTTTTAGCTGCTGTCGAGGATAACCCGCACATCAGTAGCAGACAAATTGCGCGAGAATCAGGAATCTCAAAAACGTTGGTGTTGAGAATGCTACAGCAACATCGATTGCACCTGTACCAAATTTCTATGCACCAGGAATTGCATGGCGACGATTTTTTACGCTGTGTAGAGTTCTGCCACTGGGCACAAGAGAAATTACGGGACAATGACAGATTTTTTGCACACGTTCTTTTTAGCGAGGTAGTGTCATTCTCCAACAGCGGTCACGTAAACCAGGATAATATGGACTATTGGGCAACGGAAAATCCACAATGGCTGCGACAAGTGGAACATTAGCGACCTTGGCGAGTTAATGTATGGTGCGGCATTATGGGAGGGAGGATAATTGGGCCCCATTTTATCGATGGCAATCTAAATGGTGCAATGTATGCTGATTTCCTATGTAATGTTCTACCGATGTTACTACAAGATGTTTCACTGTATGACAGAATGGCGATGTACTTCCAACATGATGGATGTCTGGCACACAGCTCGCGTATGGTACCATATTTCATGACAGGTGGATTGGTCGTCGAAGCACCATACCATGGCCCGCATGTTCACCGGATCTGACGTCCTCGGATTTCTTTCTGTGGGGGAAGTTGAAGGATATTTGCTATCGTGATCCACTGACAACGGCTGACAACATGCGTCAGCGCATTGTTGATGCATGTGCGAACATTACTACTCTCTGTTGAGAGGAATGTCGTTACACGTATTGCCAAATGCATTCAGGTTGACAGACATCATTTTGAGCATTTATTGCATTAATGTGATATTTACAGGTAATCACGCTGTAACAGCATGCGTTCTCAGAAATAATAAGTTCACAAAGGTACATGTATCACATTGGAACAACCGAAATAAAATGTTCAAACGTACCTACGTTCTGTATTTTAATTAAAAAAACCTACCTGTTACCAACTGTTCGTCTAAAATTGTTAACCATAGGTTTGTGACTATTACAGTGCCATCTATCACACAGCCAAAAAAGTGGTCCAACTAAAACATTCATGTTTCTTTACGTACTACATGAATATGTAATAAAAAATTGGGGTTCCTATTTAAAAAAAAAAAAAACACAGTTGATATCTGTCGGACCTATGGCAGCGCCATCTAGCAGACCAACCATAGCACCATCTGGTTTCCCCCTTCAAGCTAGACAAGTTTCGTTCTTTGTATTTTTTTCATTTGATGCTTATTTCGTGAGATATTTGGCCCGGTCACGATCAATGGACCACCCTGTATACTTAACTACTGTGAGTCTGAATATCTTACATTCTGTTTTGTCTTGACCTTCTGCATCTAGTGAATATTTATTTAACGCAATATCATTTCAGCATCTCTTCAGTCTCAAAAATGTTGAATGTTAATGCATAGTCACTGCAACCAGATAACTCATAACTAAGAAAAGTGACCTGGCTGCCTGCTTTAATTGTTTCTCCAAGTAGCTACATATTCTGATACGTATTTTTCTAATAGAATTTCAACAGTAGTCTGTAGGCTTTCACTGTCAGCAGTCAATATAGGAAGGATGGGAGGAACATTTAACATCTCTTTGACAATAAGCTCATCACAGACAAAGCACTGATTTGTATAGTCCAAAGATGGTGAAGGAAATAGATATGCCCTTTAAAAGGGATCATATCAGCAACTGCTTTGGTTGATTAAGGGTAGCCGTGCAAAAACTAAGTTAGGAAGGCCGGATGAGTATTTGAAGCCTCCTCCTACCAAACGTGGGAGCAGTGGGTTAACCACTGCAACACTACATTCGGTCTTCCAGTGACAAAGTGATTTTATATACACAGCCCCATCACATTAATGTGACCACTACCTATTTTCGATGACAATATGCAATAACCACTCAACCACTCACAATTTAAAAAGGGAAATGGATAGGTTAAAGTTAGATATAGTGGGAATTAGTGAAGCTCAGTGGCAGGAGGAACAAGACTTTTGGTCAGGTGAATACAGGGTTATAAATACAAAATCAAATAGGGGTAACGAAGGAGTAGGTTTAATAATGAATAAAAAAAATAGAGTGCAGGTAAGCTACTACAAACAGCATAGTGAACGCATTATTGTGGCCAAGATAGACACGAAGCTCATGCCTACTACAGTAGTACAAGTTTAAATGCCAACTAGCTCTGCAGATGATGAAGAAATTGATGAAATGTATGATGAGATAAAAGGAATTATTCAGGTGGTGAAGGGAGACGAGAATTTAATAGTCATGGGTGACTGGAATTCGAGAGTAGGAAAAGGGAGAGAAGGAAACGTAGTAGGTGAATATGGATTGGGGGTAAGAAATGAAAAAGGAAGCCGTCTGGTAGAATTTTGTACAGAGCATAACTTAATCATAGCTAACACTTGGTTCAAGAATCATAAAAGAAGGTTGTATACATGGAAGAATCCTGGAGATACAAGAAGGTTTCAGATAGATTATATAATGATAAGACAGAGATTTAGGAACCAGGTTTTAAATTGTAAGACATTTCCAGGGGCAGATGTGGACTCTGACCACAATCTATTGGTTATGAACTGTAGATTAAAACTGAAGAAACTGCAAAAAGGTGGGAATTTAAGGAGATGGGATCTGGATAAACTGAAAGAATCAGATGTTGTAGAGAGCTTCAGGGAGAGCATTAGGGAATGACTGACAAGAATGGGGGAAAGAAATATAGTAGAAGAAGAATGGGTAGCTCTGAAGGATGAAGTAGTGAAGGCAGCAGAGGATCAAGTAGGTAAAAAGACTAGGGCTAGTAGAAATCCTTGGGTAACAGAAGAAATATTGAATTTAATTGATGAAAGGAGAAAATATAAAACTGCAGTAAATGAAGCAGGCATAAAGGAATACAAACGTCTCAAAAATGAGATCAACAGGAAGTGCAAAATGGCTAAGCAGGGATGGCTAGAGGACAAATGTAAGGATGTAGAGGCTTATCTCACTAGGGGCAAGATAGATACTGCCTACAGGAAAATTAAAGAGACCTTTGGAGAAAAGAGAGCCACTTGTATGAATATCAAGAGCTCAGAAGGAAACCCAGTTCTAAGCAAAGAAGGCAAAGTAGAAAGGTGGAAGGAGTATATAGAGAGTCTATACAAGGGCGAAGTACTTGAGGACAATATTATGGAAATGGAAGAGGATGTAGATGAAGATGAAATGGGAGATACGATACTGCGTGAAGAGTTTGACAGAGCACTGAAAGACCTGAGTTGAAATAAGGCCCCGGGAGTAGACAACATTCCATTAGAACTACTGACGGCCTTGGGAGAGCCAGTCCTGACAAAACTCTACCATCTGGTGAGCAAGATGTATGAGACAGGTGAATTACCCTCAGACTTCAAGAAGAATATAATAATTCCAATCCCAAAGAAAGCAGGTGCTGGTAGATGTGAAAATTACCCAACTATCAGTTTAATAAGTCACAGCTGCAAAATACAGACGTGAATTCTTAAGAGACGAATGGAAAAACTGGTAGAAGACGACCTCACGGAAGATCAGTTTGGATTCCGTAGAAATATTGGAACACATGAGGCAATACTGACCTTTCGACTTATCTTGGAAGAAAGATTAAGGAAAGAAAAACCTACATTTCTAGCATTTGTAGACTTAGAGAAAGCTTTTGACAATGTTAACTGCAATAAACTCAAATTCTGAAGGTGGCAGGGGTAAAATACAGGGAGCGAAAGGCTATTTACAATTTGTACAGAAACCAGATGGCAGTTATGAGAGTCGAGGGTCATGAAAGGGAAGCAGTGGTTGGGAAGGGAGTGAGACAGGGTTGTAGCCTCTCCCCGATGTTATTCAATCTGTATATTGAGCAAGCGGTAAAGGAAACAAAAGAAAAATTCGGAGTAGGTATTAAAGTCCATGGAGAAGAAATAAAAACTTTGAGGTTCGCCGATGGCATTGTAATTCTGTCAGAGACAGCAAAGGACTTGGAAGAGCAGTTGAACAGAATGGACAGTGTCTTGAAAGGAGGATATAGGATGAACATCAACAAAAGCAAAACGAGGATAATGGAATGTAGTCAAATTAAATCGGGTGACGCTGAGGGAATTAGATTAGGAAATGAGACACTTAAAGTAGTAAAGGAGTTTATTTATTTGGGGAGCAAAATAACTGATGATGGTCAAAGTAGAGAGGATATAAAATGTATACTGGCAATGGCAAGGAAAGCATTTCTGAAGAAGAGAAATTTGTTAACATCGAGCACATATTTAAGTGTCAGGAAGTCGTTTCTGAAATTATTTGTATGGAGTGTAGCCATGTATGGAAGTGAAACATGGACAATAAATAGTTGGGATAAGAAGAGAATAGAAGCTTTCGAAATGTGGTGCTACAGAAGAATGCTGTAGATTAATGGGTAGATCACATAACTAATGAGGAGGTACTGAATAGAATTGGGGAGAAGAGTAGTTTGTGGCAGAACTTGACAAGAAGAAGGGACCCCTTGGTAGGACATGTTCTGAGGCACCAGGGGATCACAAATTTAGCATTGGAGGGCAGTGTGGATGGTAAAAATCATAGAGGGAGAACAAGAGATGAATACACTAAGCAGTTTCAGAAGGATGTAGGTTGCAGTAGGTACTGGGAGATGAAGAAGCTTGCACAGGATAGAGTAGCATGGAGAGCTGCATCAAACCAGTCTCAGGACTGAAGACCACAACAACAACAACAATAACACTTACAGATGGCAAGAGGCAGAACTAGCAGTGGGAGGTATGTAATGCTTATCTGGGGGATGTGGAAAACAGTGGAGTTGTTGTTAAGCAGAAATGGAGCGATGTACCTGACGACCAAAAGGGCATGTTCATTGTCTTTCGGGCTACAGGTGGAAGGATTTCCAAAAGAGCTAAGTTCACAAACTGTTTGCATGCTGCTGTGGTGAAAGTATACTGCAGATGGCAAAATGGTGCTATCCAAAATGGCACTGAGGCAACTGTGGTGCACCACAGGCCAAAGATAACAGGGTTGAATGATGGCTGCGGAGATGCATACAGCTGAATAGATGTACAACTGTTGAGCATGTGACCTCCCAGATGAACCAAGTGGCTACCAACAGTCTCTCCTCAATGACAGTCCAGTGAACATCGCTGCATATGAGCCTCCGCAGCAGGTGCCTGGTTTATGCACCCATGCTGACGGACTATTCATCAATGACAAAGGCTAGAACTTCCACACCAATATCGCTACTGCATAGCAACAGATAGCCTTTTCAGGTGAAACATGTTTTCTGCTCTAAAATGTCTGAAAGCAAACATCCTGCAACCATCGTTGGAAAGGTCCAAGAAAAGGAAGGACTGTTATGGATTGGGGAATGTTTTGTGGCATTTCCTACGTGATTTCATCATTCTGGAAGGCACAATGGACCAACACAAATATGCAACTATCTTGGGGCTCATGTCCACCCCTAAATGCCTTTGTTTCTGCTCATCACAATGGCACATACCTGCAAAGCAGTGCAACATGTCACTCAGCTCACAGCGAACGTGTGTGGTTCAAAGAGCATGAAAATGAGTTTATCGTACTCTCTTAGGCACCAAACTCCCCAGATTTAAATCTGACCGAGAATCTGTGGGACCATCTCAATTGGGCTATTCCCGCCTTTGGTCCTCAATGAAGAAACATGGCTCCACATCCCTGGTGATGAGAGAGAGTATTGCACAGTCCGTAACATTTCATTGTCTGTTACAAAAGATGCCTGATGGGCTAGTACACAGGAAACTATGATGGTGGTGGTCATTCACTTCATAGGTAAAATAATTCACCTGTTCCAAACAATTGTATAAAAACAACTACAACCTACTGAGCTACCATGTATGTAATGAATTTTCTGAGTGCACTGAATTACAAAAACAGAAACTTATGTAGGCAACCACTTACAAGTCTCCAAAGGCTTCCATATGTTTTCTTATGTGCAGGAGCCACCAGATTGAGTTCTTATGTATTATGATTTCAGTAAATTAAGTGAGTTTCAGATTTTTTTTTTAATTATAACAGTGCATTGTTAGCCTCTTCCTCTCAATGTATCTTTCATGTTTTAGACTTCCATATATAAAACTGTTTAGGAATAGAACATATTATATTGATCATACTTACTGTCAATGTTGTATTGAGCAAGGATGGTGACCTTATCAGCTGGTTTGGCCAGTTCATATGCAGCTTCCTCTGCTGTTGCATGCTGAAGGTCAGTGCCATTATATTCTAAAATTTGGTCACCAGTCCTAGGGGATCAAAAAACCAGCCTTTGCTTACCTTTTCACATATCTAAACGATTAATTTGTCAGAGTACTTAGATGTAACTATTTATTTTGTTTAAATATCATGTCACTTCTATGAAATGAGTGTACGTATTTCACTATCAAGTTAGTCAAATCACATCTTACATAAAACAGGATTAATCACCACCACCACCACCACCACCACCACCACGTCTTGCTGTCAATAAGTAATAAACAGAATAAATATCTGAGAAGACAAATTGAACTGCAGGATGTAAAAATAAATGCAAGATGCAGATTAGTCCTTGACACTAGAAGAATTGATGCTCTTGTAATGGAATTCCACTATTATGTATATGTACCACTACTTCTCAGGTTTGATGGCAGATCGTAAAAATCAGTCTGACATGATATTTCAGCACAGCATCTGGTCACTATTTTCAGAAGAGAGGCTTCTGCTGTGTTTGGCAGAATTTAGCAACAACTTTTCATCTGAAGACAGTAGCCAGGTGGACTGCTGCAATATTACATCAAGTTGCTTTTATGAACAATTAGCAGAGCTAAGAAGAATATCATAAAGCAATATGAAATTGTAAATCAAAGATGAAGGAAATAATCCCAAAAATCACTCACTGAAAGTAATTTATGGAAGCCACTATAACAACTAGACAGCTATAAGTCCATAACTACTGAACACTGGACACATTCTTAACGGAACTTTTTGTTTTTTGCAAGAAACTGCTCATAATACCCCTCCCCGCAATTTACTGTTCCTCCTGAAATTATGGAGACTATGTCGGGCTGGGTTATAGTAGGGACACAGAGGTGGTGGGAAGATGAGAAATTTAGGTGCCTGTGTTCCAAGCAGATGTTGCCATAGGCCACAAACTGTACAAGTTGTTGTTGTTGTTGATGATGATGATGATGATGATGATGATGATGTGCATCAGATTTTCACTGCAGCAAATTTGGCATGTTATTGTTAAAGGTACAGCATGTTTCTTACCGTAAACCAGCATTATGGGCCACAGAATCTGGCTGCACACCATGAACAAAGATGCCAACAGCATTTCCACCCACCAAACTCACACCCAAGTGACTGCTTTTTCTTGTTTCAAGAAAAAGATACCGAGGTTCACGAACTGGAATCTTATTTGCATCATCTGGGCTTCTGGAAACAACAATCTACATCAACACATATCTACAACTAATAAAATGAAATAAATATATTTTTATATAAGGTTATAGAAACTTACATTAATTTAACTCATAGTTTATGAACTTACTCCACAGAAGAAAGCTATGAACAACAACACATAATAAAAAATTTAAAGTACTCTCCAAGTAACTGTCCAAATAGTACATGATAACATATTATCCAAAATGAATGAACTAATTTCATGGTCGATTATTTTACTATGAAGCTCCATAGTCCCAGGTATTCTCATGATGCCCACATTTTATTTTCTGCCTTACAAGTGCTCAATGTTTCCCCTTCAAATCTTCCAGTTGCATGATTATGCTCCAGATAGCTAAATCTTCGATCCTGAGATCGAGATCATTAGAGATGAAGTACAAGCTTGGGTCGGGGAAAAGTGCAAAAGAAAATTGGCAGTGTCCTTTTTCAATTAACCATCCTGGCATCTACTGAAAGTGTAAATCTGAGGAGTCAGATGGGAATCTGAATGTTGGTCCTTTAGTCTGGAAGTCCAGCATTAAACTGAATGAAACATCTAATGAACTCTGAGGATCACGGTATGTTAGTACGCAACACCTTCATACGTCCAATGTTGCAGTTGGCACTGATAATGAAATTTGTAGGGCAACAAATAAAACCCTCAGTATCAGTGCAATACCTGTGCCATGACTAAAACTGTTTGGTACTTTTATTTAATAAATCATTTTTTTATAATTTTATACTTTATATGATTATATTATTATATTTTAAAGCTGTATCCCTTCACTGGACTAACTTGCTAATTGTTGATAGTTTTATTTTAATTGTGTGAACTTAGCCCAACAGTCATGTCAGTTCTGTTTCAAAAATTAAGCAGTAGATGAACACAATGGATCAAAGGACTACAATCTACCGGGTGATCAAAAAGTCAGTATAAATTTGAAAACTGAATAAATCATGGAATAATGTAGATAGAGAGGTACAAATTGACACACATGCTTGGAATGACATGGGGTTTTATTAGAACCAAAAAAATACAAAAGTTCAAAAATGTCCGACAGATGGCGCTTCATCTGATCAGAATAGCAATAATGAGCATAACAAAGTAAGACAAAGCAAAGATGATGTTCTTTACAGGAAATGTTCAATATGTCCACCATCATTCCTCAACAATTGCTGTAGTCGAGGAATAATGTTGTGAACAGCACTGTAAAGCGTGTCCGGAGTTATGGTGAGGCATTGACGTCGGATGTTGTCTTTCAGCATCCCTAGAGATGTCGGCTAATCATGATACACTTGTGACTTCAAGTAACCCCAAAGCCAATAATCGCACGGACTGAGGTCTGGGAGGCCAAGCATGACGAAAGTGGCGGCTGAGCATACGATCATCACCAAACGACGCACGCAAGAGATCTTTCACGCGTCCAGCAATATGGGATGGAGTGCCATCCTGCATAAAAACTGTATGTTCCAGCAGGTGTTTATCAGCCAGGCTGGGGATGATGCAATTCTGTTAACATATCGGCGTACCTCTCACCCGTCACGGTAGCAGTTACAAAATCAGAATCACGCATTTCCTCGAAGAAGAAAGGCCCAATAATGGTACATGTGGTAAATCTAATCCATACTGTGACTTTCTTGTCGTGCAATGGAGTTTCCACGACAGTTATAGGATTTTCGGTAGCCCAAATTCTGCAGTTGTGGGCATTGACAGACCCTCGGAGCGTGAAATGAGCTTCGTCGGTCCACAACACGTTACTCAACCAATCGTCATCTTCTGCCATCTTTTGAAATGCCCACAACGCAGATTCCCTCCGCTTCACTAAATCGCCACGTAACAGTTCATGATTCTGATGGATTTTGTACGGATAGCATCGGAGGGTACGCCTAAGCGCCAACCAAACAGTAGTGTATGGAATGCCGGTGCGACGTGCAACGGCACGAGTGCCGATTTCCCCGTGCATAGACAAACCCGCTATAGTCTCCATTTCGTCCTGAACTGTCTCAGCAGCATTGCGCCTTGTGCTCGGTCAGTCACTACGGGGGCTATCGTCTAAACAACCCGTGGCTTCGAACTACGAAATCATTCTCGCCACAGCTGCATTTGTCAACGGACCTTTACCCGTTCGAATCCCCTTCCTATGGCGATAGGATCATAACGCTGAACTAGCACATTCCCCATTCTGATAATACAGCTTCACTAAAAATACCTTTTCAGGTAACGTCAACATGCTGTGACTGCTGGCGCATCTGATTCTCTCTCTCATTACAGCTCCTTTTATACACGATTCTCATGTGCAGTCAGTGACATTTTGCTGTCCAGCATCATCTGTCGGACATTTTGTGATCTTTTTTTTTTTTTTTTTGTTCTAATAAAACCCCATGTCATTCCAAGCATGTGTGTCAATTTTTACCTCTCTATGTACATTATTCTGTGGTTTATTAAGTTTTCAAATTTATACTGACTTTTTTATCACCCTGTATATAGACAGAAATGAAAATTTTGTGTAAAAGATAATGTGAAAAATAATGCAATCTCGGTGGTGTTTGAATGACACAACACAAAAATCAGCAATTTTCATTAAATGTTGCAAACTTTTGTAGCATTTTCCGGAGTAAAAATATTTTGCAGGTATCGGTGCTAAGCACTATCAGAACTATCCTTGTGCTTCACTTATAAAGCTTCAAACAGTAGAAGTATATTTTATTTGTTGGCCACTACTCAGTCAAATTTGCATGAGACAAAGATTACCTGCAATAGCACCTTCAGTGTAGGCTCTGTGACTTCTGATGCATGGCACAATTATAACTGATTTAAAATTGTTATTGATGTCCACCACTGGACAAATACAGTTTGTTTTAATAGATGCGTTACATAGTTAGTTGCAGGCCAACCAACCTCTCGCTTGACTTTTCTTGTAATTCAAAGATTGCGCATGGAACAACAGTTGGAGTGCAGCATCAAAACAAATACAGACCTGGTAATGCAGGTAGGATGAAACAGGTTGCAGCAGCACTGTTCGCTGTTTCTGGTATCCCTAGGTTGCACGTCCCACTTGTTCTGCTAGTTTACGGCTGCAGGTAGTTCATTCTAGAAAGACACTGCATGTTGCTTTTGTTCTTTTCACCTAACTGTTACATCAAGCTTGATTTAAACGGTTGCTTCACAACCTGGGTCATCTGGATACTCTCCTCCACCACCAGTTGTTCTGAAACGTGCAGATGGGATTTATCCTTACAACACATTCTCTGCTCCCAAAATCATCCCAGCCTCAGCCTATGGTAATCTAGTGTTCCCACACCCTCCACCCAACAGTTTTCGTGCCCTCACCCTATCGCCTCCTCCTTTCTCACATTTCCTCACCCTCTTTGTGTGCTGCCCTCTGACAATGTACCCACCCATCATGGAAGGTTACGTGAAAGAGTGAGAATGAAGAACTGGAAGTAGCTGTTTATAAATGTTTCAGACAGCAATGCAGTAAAGGAATTCCAGTCAGTGGCCCAATAATACAGGAAAAACTAGTTGCATTTAACAAACAATTTGGCAATAGTAATTTGTTTGCAGCAAGTGAGTGTTGGCTATCAAACTGGAGAAAATGACATGGCATTCGGCAGCTGACAGTCAATAGGGAAAGTTGCTCATCTAAGAGAAGCAGATGAGTTTGTAAACAAGATACAGAAGATAACAGAGGAAGATGATTTAACTGAAGATGCCTTATACAATGCTAATGAAACTAGACTCTTTTACAAGACGTTTCCTTCAAAAACATTAGCTGCCAAGAACGAGAAGGAAGCTTGTGAGTACAAGCAACAGAAACAGTGCATAACATTAATGGCATGTAGTAATGCAAATGAGAGGCATAAGCACCAATCATGGTGATTGGGAAATCCCAACATCCATGCTGTTTTTGAAATAATGACATGAATATACTATCAGTGCAATACTGCAAGTGTGGATGGACAGAGAAATAACTGTGTCAGTGGTTCCACAAAGCATTTGTACCAGCAGTGAGGAAAGAGATGAAGAAGAGAAAGTTTCCACTGAAAGTTATTCTTATTATTGACAATGCTTCCAGACACCCTTCCGACGTGACTCTTTAAGTCCGATGGCGTACATAACAAGCACTCTTTCTTCAAACCAATGTGACAGCCCTAAATCAGCTCACTGACTGAGGAATTTTGGAATCAATTACACATCATTATCAACATGAACTTCTTCTCTTCTTGCTGAATGAATGTGAAGACAATTCTACAAAGTCTATGCTGAAGGTGTGGAAAGCAATCAACTTATGTAATTTTTTTTCCACGGAGCCAACACATGGGATAAAGTGGAGCGCACTTCCACAATGAAGAGCTGGACATCCATTGATGCAGAGTTTAATCGAATAATAGTGTTGGCGAGAGTTTAATCTATTAGATGAGTTTTGTATTTTGGGCAGAAAAATAAACGATTATCTATGAAAGAGAGAGGATATGAAAAGCAGACTCACAATAGTCAGAATAACATTTCTGAAAAAAAGAGAAATTTGTTAACATTAGTACAATTTTAATGTGTTACAAAGTCTTTCCTGAAACTATGAGGGTTGAATGAAAAGTAATGCTTCTACTTTCGTTAATTGGGTTTTGATGGGAATATTTAATAAATCAAATGCAGAAATAATCCTTAGAATGTGATCTTTAATTACCAATGTTCACTTTTCGACATAAACAGCAGCCAGCTAGAAACATTTCTGCCAACGATGAACAAGTTTTCTGAAGTCGTCACGGAAGAAGTTGACATTCTGTTTCTGCAACCACAGTCTCACAGTTCTCTCAAGATCTTCATCAGAAGCATAATGATATCCCTGCAGATCATCTTTCATTTTGGGGAACAGATGGAAGTCAGACGGTTCTAAATCTGGACTGTATTGAGGGTGGTGGTGAGATTCAGTCTCTGAAGTTCTGCTGTGGTGGCACGTGAAGTGTGTGATTGGGCATCATCATGTTGCAGGAAAACATTTCCTTTTTCCTTTTGGACCTTTGTTAGCCATTGTTTCAGAGTTTGCAGCATTGTGATGTAACACTCTGAATTTATTGTTGTTCCACAATCAAGGAAATCAACATGGATAACATCATCTGTGTCCCAGAACACTGTGGCCACGATTTTTCCAGCTGAGGGCTGTGTCTTGAATTTCTTTTTCTGGGGCGAGTCTTTGTGTCAATATTCTATAGACCGACATTTCGTCTCGGGGTTGTAATGGTGTACCCACATTTCGTCTCCTGTCACAACTGAATGGAGAAAGGCGTCGCCTTCATTCTTGTAACGCAAGAGGAGTTCCTGGCAAATTTAAAGTCTGCACGCTTTCATTTCAGGAGTTAGCACCTGGGATACCCTTCGTGCACAGATTTTCCGATGGCCAAGGAAAGCAATATTGTAACCTACATGTTCTTGTCAAATGCCAATTGTGCTTGAAATTTCTCTCTGAGTGATACAACAATCATCCTGAATCAATCTGTCAACATTTTGCTTGTGAAACTCAAGGGTTTCTGTCACAGTACGTCCAACTCATTGTTTGTCACGCAAGTCAGATGTTCCCACCTCAACATCTTTAAACTTACTTGTCCAACGACAAACAGTTCTCACATCAAAACAATCACCCTAAATTGCTTTCATTCTCTGGTGAATCTCCTTGGGGTGACACCTTCTGCTGTCAAGAATTCACTGACTGCACATTGCTTAAATCACATTAACCGACCGTCTGCACATGGTTCCATTCTTTACACTGTAACAACACAACTATTCAATGCTAAGGCTTCCCGCAAACTGGAGCTGTAGAGAAGAGGCTACAGAACACGGCAGTACTTGCCACATACCAATGCTGCCAACTGTTGAAGAGTTACGAAGGTGGAGGCATTACTTTTCAGTCAACCCTCTTATTTGGAGTTTGGCCTTTTATGGAACTGAAAATGGATGATAAACAGTTCAGACAGGAAGAAAATAGAAGCTTTTGAAATGTGCCACAGAATAATGCTGAAGATTGGATGGGTAGATCAAAAAATAAATGAAGAGGAACTGAAAAGAATTGAATAAGAGAGAAAAAATCTCTGTATCGTAACTTGAATAAAAGAAGGGGCATGTTGATCGGGCATATTGTGAGGCATCACAAAATAGTCAATTTGGTAATGGAGAAAAGTTTGAGGAGTTAAAACTGTAAAGAGGGACCAAGGTTTGGCTACACTAAGCAGGTTCAACTGGATGTAGGTTGCAACAGTTAAGTGGAGATGAAGATGACTCAGTACCACCCAGGACTAGAGCAACTGGAATTTTACCAGGAATTTCACTACCTTTCGTTGTGGCCTGTAATGAGAAATAATGTCCTATCCATAATGTCCTATCCACTGTTCTTCCCACCCCACCCACATTGGTATTCCACCACCCATCGAATGTACACAGTATCCATCCATCCCTTCACAACTCCTGCTCCCAACCTCTTTCCTCATGGCTCATATCCCTGTAATAAACCTAGATGAAAGACCTGTCCCATACATCCTCCCATCACCACCTACTCCAGTCCAACCACAAACATTACCCGTCTCATCAAAAGCAGGGCTACCTGTGAAACTAGTCATGTGATATACAAGCTACGCTGCAACCACTGTGCTGTATTCTATGTGGGCATGACAACCAACAAGCTATCTGTACACATGAAGGGCCATCAACAAACGGTGGCCAAGAAACAGCAGGACCACCCCATTGCTGAGCAACGCCACCCAACACGACGTTCATCATTTCAATGACTGCTTCACAGCATGGCCATCTGGATCCTTCACACCAACATGCACATGTAGGAACTCCCTCTGCAATAAATCCTACGTTCCCATAACCCTCCTGGTCTCAATCTCCGTTAGTCAATGTCCTTACCAATCTAACCACTTCCTTGTTCCCATTCCAATACTATGCAGCCCTCCAATTCACCATCACACCTTCAGTCGTTGTACTTTCCTCCTTTTCCACTACCCTTGCCCCTCACTACATCTAACTTCCCAACTGCACCTAACTACTCTACCTTCTCCCCACCTCATCTCTGTACACTGCCACAATCAGCACTTCATCATTCCTCAGCCATACCCTCGTATTCCTCCCCATCGCTGCCTCAACCTCATCCTTACCCCCACCACTCGGCTGCATATCTCATCATGTGCTGCTGCTCACAGTCTGGCTTCAGCTGCCAGAGACTGTGGTCTATGTGAACGAGTTGCGTTTGTGTGTTTGTTTGTGTGTGTGTGTGTGTGTGTGTGTGTGTGTGTGTTCTTGTTCCAAACTTAGGATGATAACAATGAACTCTATTAATGCTGTTGTAGCTAAGAACCTGTTATGTACACCTGAAATGGCATATCTCTGTAATGTAGTCTGAAGGGATGCAACCCCTTCAAAAGTTAAGGGAAAAGCAACTTCCAGTGCCAGAACAAAGTGTGGACAATGTCAAATGTCTGCTGTTGTGCTGAAAGCAGTTTGGCTTCCATGTTCAATTACAGACTTCCAGCAATCATTTTCACACTATAGTGAAGTGTTGGTGGATCATCAGAATAATGACTAACAAAGAATCTGTGATGCTATGACAATGCTCTCTTTTGCAATTTTTTTCAAACAGATTAGATTTAACATAGTTAACACAAGCTTTCTTTTTTTTTTTTTTTTTGCAATGTAAATACTGTATAAACTCACTTTTATGTTCCCAGAAATAAAATTTTCCCGCTGTTTATGACATTTTTTTATCACTCCCATCAAATTTTGTATGTTCACAATGTTAATTTGCATCCAGTTTCACATTAACATATTTATAATTTTCCCATGATTTACACTTCATAAAACAGTGTCCATGGAGAAAACACTGATGTAATTGACATAAAATAACACAGACATGGCAGTGTTTACAAAGGTTATGCGGTCAAGTTTCTTGAAACCAGGACGAATACTCAAAAGGTCTGTATCAATATAAGTCTGAACAATTTGTTCTTTTAATCTTTGTTGATCCCTTATGGCTGTTGGTACATTAGTGCATCAAGAAATTTGTTCTCTATCTCCTTCTGCTGTCAACTTCTACTTGATGAGGTGGCTGATAGGAGTAACTAGGTTTGTTCAAATAATGACCAATGACAACAGTTTTCAGTCTACTGCGCATGCACAACTTTGTGATTGTTGCTCTCATCATGATAACTCGAAAGCACATTCACAAAACACTGTACCAGTTAAGTATTTTTTTCAAGCTTAGCAAAATATGTTTCGAAAATTTATTCTCATTGTAAAGTGCATATGTTTATGTACATATTTTTTGTGATGTTTCACACACAAGTCACGTGAGTGATGGTTTGTGCACACACGTGTGTGTGTGTGTGTGTGTGTGTGTGTGTGTGTGTGTGTGTGTGTGTGTCTTATTATCTCAAATGACAACTAGATTGCAAGAGACACAGATCATCACATATGCAAACATCACACAAATACGTATATAAATACTTGTGCTTGATAGTAGGACTAAATTGTTGGACACCTTTGCTCTAAATATGAAAAAATAGGTAATTTATTTAGTGTTTTATGATTTAGATAATGAATGACACAACTGCATACTTTCCAAAAACATGAATTATGATAAACAAAATCAAGTCAAACATTTCTACTTCCAAGACAGTGTTCCAGTTCCAATTACGTTATTGGACAAACATAATAGTAAATGCAGATAACCTTTACTGGATAATGCCTACTACGCACATATATCATAAATAAACTATGAAAATGAAAAGGGGGGGGGGGGGATACATAACTTTTATTGCTTAAAAAGTTATTTCCCACATTTTACACCATTTTTTTGAAGTCCCTTTGAAAGTGCAAAAGCAAAGTTTCATTGTAAATGTAATGTCAATAAATATAATTTAACTGATAGGTTTGTTTTAATTTTCAAAATAACACTGAAAAAATGAAATAAGACAAAAATGAAGAACATATAATGCTTGAAAAAAAATAAGCTGGCACAAAATAACACTGAAATTGGCAATAAAATAAAACAATTGTTTTCCACTCTTATTTATGTGTCACAATCATGTCAAAGTAAAACAGCAAATAGCTGGTAGCCGATAACTGACATAAATCACAGATGTCAGATAGAAAACCAGAGATGGAGACACACCACTAAACTGTACTGCTTCTTGAGATAAGCTTGTGTGGTGTGACTATAGCCAAGAAACATAAAACATGAGGAAATGTTATGATTACCTG
Source organism: Schistocerca serialis cubense (assembly GCF_023864345.2). Taxonomy (NCBI): domain Eukaryota; kingdom Metazoa; phylum Arthropoda; class Insecta; order Orthoptera; family Acrididae; genus Schistocerca; species Schistocerca serialis. The sequence continues at coordinate 358,203,017 of NC_064639.1, forward strand.
GTGGTAGCATTCTGACGTGTGAGAGATGAAACAGCTTGGGCAATTTTGCTTCTGGTTAGGGTCCCATGACCTGATGGTGTCGTACCACTACGGAGATTACAGATTGCAGATGGTGGCAATTCCCCCAACTGCAATGGTGTAGGCTTACGGGTTGTGTCAGGAGAATTGCATGGTGTAGGCGAGCCAGAATGGGATGGACTCTCATCACTACTAGAACTTACCGATCCCTCTAGCTCGTGGTACTCTGTAAACACACAAAAGTAATTATTTTTATCATGTATGGGAGAGTTCTCCAATTGAAACAAGTAATCTGCTTCCTTTGAACTTTCCCTCTTCTTTATTTTACTGCTCATTATTACTGCCACAGCTAGATAAACTTTTAAATTTTGGTAACTTCATAATAAATTCTATGACGTTCTCAAGTATGCAGATTTCACAGTCATAGGGGTTACCATCCAGTGGAAATCATATAGAGAAGCGCATTATACGTACCTGCTGCCCTCAGGCCTATGCTTCGGACCACAACACCTGCCATTTCTGCTACGTATCAGCCATGCCATCCCACACCTTTGCTAGAATCATAGCCGCTGACCATACATCAGCTGCCCTGGAAAGTCCTGCTACACTACACCTATGGCCTTTGACAGGATCACAGCTGCTGCTGTCCGACAACCAGTCCAGAAGAAACACCAACTCATTGCCACTAACGACGAGACTGGGCTTCATCATAGTGGCCTTTGCTACACATTATTACAGGACATTTCGGTTGTACTCATGTGTGAACCTTCATCCTTTATGCTGTACTAGAGAGTTAGTTTGTGGTCAATAAACAAACTGTTGTTACTTCAATGTGTGCATCTCAATCTCTCACTCAGCACATCATTCAGCCAAGCGCTAATATTGGTGATGAAAGTAATTGGTTTCATGATACAGTGCTCTTCCCGTGTTTGCCATATACTGCTGATGATGATAATAATGGTTACATGATATGTGTAATACTTAAAGTGCAGTGCTTGCTCAAGATTCACCCACTCCAGCCCCTGTTCATGGTTCCCTGGCTGCAGCACCAGCTCTTGGTCTTGTCCGTCACCCAGCTGCCTTCCCTTTGCTACACCAAGCCCAACACCAAGCCATGTCGCATCTTACCCATACAATGCAGTCATGGCCAGCCTTCTTCCCACTGATGGCTCATGTACTGGACATGGACTATTCTATTCTTGGATTCTGTATCTATGTTCATTTGTTTGCTTGTCTCACTTCTGGTAGGCATTCTGTAGCAATTCGTGTTCATATTTCTCAGCAAATGCATGCAACTTCTTGGCAATGTTTTCTCTTCTGTGTAGTCTGGTGGTCCATTCATAACTTTACCCTATGTGCATTCTCTTCCCTCTTCCCTTTTTTGTCAATCTGTGTATTTCTCGTGTCTCTGGGTATATTCAAGTTCTAATTCATTTGTAGTGTATTTTCCCCTCTCCAGAGCTCATGTTGCTTCCAGCCCTTCACTTCAGGGTTTGGGCAACTCAGGACCTCCTGCAGTTCACCGTTCAATACACTTAAAAGTTCTCCAGCTCTTTTCCACAACATTCACACAGGTATCTAGTTTTTGTGTATGACAAGTTGGGCCACCTACCATTAAGTTAGTTACAATGCTGTCATACAGTGCCACTCTGTTCTTGTTCACAGAGCTCAATGTCAGCTGCCCCTCTGGTACCAGCACAGCCCTCTCAGGTAACGCCATCAAACGGCTATCTTTTTGTTGCAGTCCTGTCACAGTCAGCCCTCCTATCCTTGCCTGCCCTGTCACAGCAGGTGCCCCTGTACTCGCCAACCTTGTTACACTGGTGCCCGTACACTCACCAGCCATCCAGTCATCACCACCACTATCACAGCCTGCCCTCACAAATCTGTCTCCGTCTGTCATCGTCACTGTTATTGTGGTCACCTTCGCAGCCAACCAAGCAGCCTTTCCTGCTGTCATTGCTGGCTCTGTCATGGTGGGCCTTCCCATCGCTGTTCCCGGGAGTAGCAGCCTCCGTACCTGCCTCCTACATGGCCATCTTTGCTTTCACACAGGCACCCCACTGGCATCTCCAATCCCATTTTGTGTTATTCCAGGCTTGTGTTGTGCCTCTGTGGACACTTCACTTCCATCCCAGCCTCCACCCAAGCCTTCCCTGCCACTAACTTAAGATAGCCTGTTACCACTTCCCTACATGGCCATGGCATGCTTCTTGTGTCAGGATCAAATTTTGTCTACAGTGACTGGTTCTGTTGTTGTCTTGTTCTAGCTAGTTCTGGTGACTGTCTGGTGCCTCTTTCCCTGGAAGCTGCATTTCTCTGAGATAGTTACACCACCTCCCTCGAGGAGAGAGGGATGTAGTATTTGCAGCACTGGACCACTGCACATTGGGCTACCTCACTCATGGATATGCTCTGAGAGCCAGCTATGACACCTCCCTTACCTCAGGAGGTTGGTTGTCAAAAGAAGAGTCGCTGTGCTGTCTACCACCAAGCCTCCTGCAGCCACCACAGTGTCCAGGTGCACAAGCCACACAAATACATGGCATGCAAATCATGGTAAACAGGGCTGCAGTCACAGGTGCCTATTCATATCCACGCGCTCCCATGTCCACGTGACACTGCACCAGTATTCCTCTACTGATGGGTACTTAGGTCACCATTCAACATCTCAACAGCAGTTCAGCTTCAGGTTCCAGACCAAGTACCAGTCGTCCTTGAGCCTACACTTTGGATCACAACATATGCCACTGCTGCTACCCATCGGCTGTGCCGCCCCGCGGCTTCGCTAGGATCACAGCAACTAACCCTATGTCAGACCCTCGGCAAGGTGCCACTACACTGGACTTGTGTCCTTTGCCAACGTCAAAGTCACTGCCATCTGACAGCCACTCCAGATGGCCCGCTTCTTTAGTACATCACCGCTACTGATGATAGTGGGCTTCATCACTGGCCTTCATTACACACCACTACATAAGGACATTTTATTGTCCTCATGTGAGGACCTTCATCCTCTAAGCTGTACTGAGTTAGTTCGTGGTCAATAAACAAACAGTTGTTACTTCAACAAATGCATGTCTATCACATAGTTGGCACACCCCTCAGCCAAGGGTTACTATAACTGATATATAATTTAATGCTTCAATGACAACACTGTTGAACAGATTATAATACAGGGTGTTTAAAAAAAGGATCAGATTTCAAAACTACATATTTATTGATAAAAACACACTACAAACATGCGACAGATTGCAAGATACTCACAAAATCTTAAAGCTTTAGCTTCGGTATTACAAGTGTTCAGTGTGTCCACCAGTAGCCACACAAACAACATCTAGATAACAGCTAAATTCATCAAACTTTATGTTATGGTGACTGTTATTCTGTTCTTCACTTCTTCTATGTCACGAGGTAAATGGAACATGAACACACTTTCCTTCACATATCCCCACAAGAAAGAATTGCATGGAATCTTGTCTGGCTATCTTGGAGGTCAAGAATGCAGGGCAGCTTGTCACAATCCCGTGCGCCCTATCCAGTAGTGAGGCGGAGTGTCACTAAGAAAATGATGTATGTTGTTGTGTGAGTGTGGTGGAGCTCCAATTTGTTAGAAAATGAAGTCATCAGAGTGCTCCTGAAGTTGTGGAAAAGGTCAATTCTGCAGCATATGAAGAGAGCCCATTCCACTCACTGTGTTTTCCTCGAAAAAGAAGGGACCATACATTTTCTTGCGAAAAATAGCAGCAAAAAATGTTCACTTTAGGTGAGTCTCTTTTGTGATCAATAATGTCATGAGAGTTCTGGAGTCCCTATGTGCACATTTTATGTCGGTTTACTTTACCATCAATATGAAATGTTGCTTCATCACTGAAAATTGACCATGTTGAAAATGTATCACCTTCTCTGTTTCCTTTTATCACCAACCTGCACAGCTGGCACTAATTGCAGTCGGTATTGTTTATAGACCAAATGACTTGATAATCACCAGAGAGAGGTGTAAGGCATTGCCAGTTTTGTGCTTGCACAGGGTGTAGAATTTCATAGATTCCACTCAAACATCTGCTGAATTCTTTCCACATTGTCATCAGAAGTGCGAGGTTGACATGGGCTTTGGCACAAGCATCATGTCTCTTAAAACTGGCGATACTGACAATGAATGTTTTCGGCAGCAGGGGGATCAATGCCAAAATGCCAACGAAAATCATGCTGGACCCAAATCACTGACTCACTCTTTGCAAACTGCAGCACACTAAATGCCTTCTGTTGAATGGATGCCATCTTACTTCTGACTGACTGCAAACTGAGAAGATGCACTGAGTGACATGTGACGGCACTTTTCTGAACCCCATGGCTATACACACACACACACACACACACACACACACACACACACACACACACAAAAGGTGAGACAAACCCTAGGTTTAATATCAATGGTTCCCTCGACCACTGAAGGAATGAGAAGTGTTGTAGCCTAATAAGCTAATCAGGAATTAAGAAAGTAAGCAACAAACCCAAATCAAGGAACACAAAACAAGAAAATTTAGGAACCAACAATGGGATTTTGGCATCTATTACTTCTGTCTTGAGCTGTCATTGAAATCTGTCTTCCAGTTCTAGAACCAAGCTTTACAAAAGTAATTCACGTCAGTAAGTAAACACAAAGTACTTCTTCCAGTTCTAGTCTTGCCATAGTCACAGGAGAGGAGTTTGTCTTTGTGTGTGTGTGTGGGGGGGGGGGGGGGGGAGGGGGGGGGGGTTGCACGCATGTGCAGTTGTTCTTGAAAAAAGAGCAGGAGTTCAAAAGCTAGCGTGAATTCTGTTTCCTGTTATATGTTCCTGTGCTCCATGCATCAGTCCACTATAGATGAGCGGTTCCCTTTCCCTTATTTTACATGTTCTTCCACTTCTTCACTAGACAAAGTTTACCATTTTAGGAAAATAAAAGAAACAAGGGTATTGGAAGATCTTTGTAATGATTCCAAAAGAATGTGGAGAACTAACTTAGCACAGCATGTGCCTTTGAAATGGAGATAATTGATAATGATACTCCAGCATTTACAAAACAAAAATAAAAATTTCCCAAGCCAAACAAACCACAAGTATACAGTGATAATACTAACTACTCACAGTACACAATAATAATACTAATTGCTCATGTTGCTCTGACACGCAACAGTGCTGTCTCTGCCCCCTATGGACACAGAAAATGCAATACAGATACAACTGTTTCAATCTGGAACAGAGCTTGTAATTAGTAAGAGACTGCACTTCATGTAATTTTGCAAAATCCTTGCTGGACAGGAGATAAATAAAACCAAGAGTGCAGAAATTAAAGTTACAAACAAACTTGCATCCCTCTTCATTGTGAAACTCCCCCCCCCCTTTCCACACCCACACCCGATCTACACACACACACACACACACACACACACACACACACACACACACACAAGCGTGCGCGAACACACACATACATGCAGTAATCATTAAATGGCTACACAGTGTTGCATGCAACATCATTAGAAATTTGTCCAGCATGAATAACTTCATGCAACAGAAGGGCAAACAATGTCTATGCACTTTTAGAGAGGCCCTCTTTACTAGTTTATGATTTCAGACATTCCACAGATGTCATCACCTTCACACAATGTATGGTCTTATTTAATTTTGCTGCAACAATCATCTCTTTTCAGCAACAAAGTGCCCATCCTAAATAAATCATAAAAAAATAACTATTGATAAAATTTGAAGCACAAAACTTATCATGTTATCATAGTAAAATTACAAGCTAGAACCACTAAACTGTTTTATTAATGTTTTTCCTCTTTAGAGAATGGTTCTATGGTGAACAGTGAATAAGACCTTCTGACACTTGAGAGGAGTGCCCCTTAGATATAGCTCCTAGATGCACAGCTGAGCAGTGCGCAGCAACATTTCCATCAAATACTCCTTACTTCTCAGGCAGAGCACGAAACACTGAACACCCAGTACGCCAATATGCTATATCACAATGGGAGTTTATTTAGAGCATGAAAGAAAAAGTGCCATTTTATGGTTATGCCTAAAATAAAACATATTTGTTTGAAAAACACACTTTCACGTTCTAATGTAATGCATATGTTATCTTTACTCAGCCAAGGTAATTCCTATACCAAATATAAACTAACAGCTTAATTGCCTCCAATAGTGTTATATAAGCAACATATTCAGACCTCTATCTATTTTTGTAACAGCTTCAAAAACATTATTTTGGAAAAATAATGTTTTGGAGATAAAATCAGTCACAGTTGTAGCTGCTTGTGTGATTGCACTGAAAAATATAAAAATTAAAGGTAAAAGAGAAAAGAAAAATAATACAGATGAATTACATGACAAGAGGGAGATGGAGATGTCCCTGATGGTCCACGGAAGGATCCAGATGGCCCTGGTTGTTAAGCAGCCATTAAAATTGAGTTTGTTGCACTCAGCTGCATGTTGTGCCACCAGGTGGTCAGCTTTGCTATTGGGAACAGTTTGGGGGTGGCCATACATCCTGGTGGACAACTGGCTGGTAATCACATCAATATAAAACTCTGTGCAATGTTTGCAGCAGAGTTAGTGTATGGCATGACTTTTTTTTAATGGTGGCCCAGCATATGGCAAGGGATTTGGTTTGAGGGTGGTACAGGGATGGACTAGGAAGTTGTGTAGGTTGGGTGAGCAATGGGACCCTTCTTTAGAAGGAGTAGGAGGGATCTTGGGTAGAGCTTCCCTCATTTCAGGGGATGACAAGAAAGAATAAAAGTCTTGATGAAGGATACGGTTCATCTGTTCCAGTCCAAGGTACTATTAGGGTGACAAGGATGTTGCTCCTACGTAGCTGATCCTTGGGGGTGGTGGGACAACTGGGTGTGCATGAGGATATGACAAAGGAAAATAACTGTTCGTGGACTAGGTTTGGCAGGTAGTGTCTGTCTATGAATGGGACCTCCAGCATACCGAGCAAGGGAGTTCTGATCACTGCAGCTACGTCACCCACTTGTTGCTAGGTCATATGAGAGAGTTTTTCTTGTGTGAAAGTGATGACAGCTGTTGAAATGCAGAGGGCAGGCTCCAGGAATGTGACACATTGGGTTGAGGAGTACCCCAGATTGGAGAGGAGGTGTTCTGAAGGAACGAGGATGAGGTGGCTTGGCCACGAGTCCAGATCATGAAGTTATCACCTGAACCAGACTAGGGGTTGGGAGTTTTGGGATGCAAAGTAGCTTTCCTCTAGATGGCCTGTTACAGGTTAGCATACAAGGGTATCATCCAGGTGCCCATGGCTATGCCACGAATTTATTTGTATACCTTCCCATGAAAGGAGACGAAGTTGCGAGTCAGGATACAGTTAGTAAGGTGTGTAAGGAAATGGGTAGTGGATTTGGAGTCTGAAGGACGTTAGGAGAGGTAGTGTTCAATAATGGCAAGGCTATGGCCATGGTGGATGTTGGTGTATAGGGAGGTGGCATCAACAGTGATGAGTAGAGATTCAGGAGGTAAAGGGGTGGGGATGGTGGAGAGTCAGTGAAGGAAGTAGTTAGAATCTTTGTTATGGGAGGCAAGATATCAGGCAATTGGTTGGAGGAGTTTGTCAACAAGAGCAGAAATTCTTTCAGTGGGAGCACAACAGCGAGCTACAATTGCGTGTCCAGGACTGTTGGGATTGTGGGTTTTGGTGAGTATGGATTACAGTTTGGCAGTGGCCAGTTATCCTGGTGGAAAGCTGACTGGCAGTCATACTGACACAAGAAGCTTTGTGGTGTTTGCAGCCGAGGTGGTATATGACTTGGCTGCTTTCACAGTTGGCCCAGCTTTGTTGGGTGAGGTAAGCCTGTAACAGGACTGGAGTTTCCCCTCTCCTGTTCTTTGACCCCATACCTATTTGTGTTCCCATATCCCCTTAAAAGTGTTCCACTCCACAACGGATCCGGCAACTGCACTTCATGTGCCTAGCCCACGTACCTTCCACCCTCCTTCTCGCATTCCTAGCCAGCAAACGGTTACCTCCCTCTGAGCCATTAGCCACCCACTCTCAATCCCTCTCCTACTATGCACCCCACCTGACACATCCCCCAGCACAACCTTTTCCACCCGTCAAAATGCAGAACTGGCACTGTTTGTCCTGCCAGCACCATGTAGGGAACAGGTGCATATATGTAAGCATGTGTATGTGTGCATCTTCTGTGTGTATTTTACTCTAGTCCGAAAAAGAATTATTCCAAAATGTAACATGGCTTCTTTCTTTTGTGTGTGCCTATTGAAGATGTGATGCTTCTGCTTTTTGGTGAATAGTCTCCTTTAATCCAAAAGCATTTACATTTTACCAGAACCTTCCTACAACAGAAGAATGAAAAATTGATAAAAGTAATGTTTGTACACAATTAGTATTACTCATCTTGTAAATTTGTAAATGGATAAAATCAATTACACTTACTGTCTGGGCTGTACTGCACCAGCATAGTAATAGAGTTTCCACACTGCCGAAGAACACTAGCTGCTAACTGGTATGTGGCACTCCGCATATTTATGCCACACACCTCAAGCAACTGGTCTCCAACCTGTAATAAATTTCAAAAAGTGGAATATATGGGCACCAGCTCTTAGAGAAACTGCACGTAGGTTAATATTAACAAGCAGTGTGTATTTGTTAGTAAAGCTTTATAGAGCTTAACCCATATAAAGCATTGTCCAAAATAGCATGTAAAATCTAGTTTTGAGGGGGGTGTATCAAAGTGTATGACATCATCTCAACTTGAAAGTGACATGAAAAGATAATTTTATGTTCTTACTTAACATTAATCCAGTATATTTCCACAACTGTTTGAAAGTAGTATTGTTGATTCTTGTTTGAACAAGTAACTTTAGACTTTATCCAGAATGAAGTAAATAAAATACAGTGCCAATTATGCTAGTGAAGTTAGTACTGACTAAGAGGAGTCATCTTAAGAAGTCATTCTCATAATAATTAAATTGTAAACATTATTTTGTCCCTAATTTCTTCTTGTGCCATTAATTAATCATTTTACTATTGTGCATAGAACTTGTAGGGGTAAAAACTCACTATATAGGTGATGTGTTGTGTTGTTGATAGGCACATCAATAATAGTGAAATCATTGCTAGCTTTCAAATGAATTATTCTTCAGAGACAGAGAAAACACGAAAACAAACACAAACACAAACACAAACACACACACACACACACACACACACACACACACACACACACACACACCTGCACAGCTACACTGGCCTTGCTGGCTACAATGTAGTCAGCAACGACATTGAAGCTGTAAAGATGTATGTATGTTTACTTCTGAGGGAGGATTCATCTGAAAGCTAGTAACATTTTCAGTTTTAGTCATATTCCTACTGATGACTCAGCACTTCAACTATATTGTGAGTTGTTACCATTGCTTTCCTATTTCCCATGGCTTGGTTCTCTACTCTAGTTCTAAAGAGGCTATGGCTTTCATAAGCATGACAACACTCGGAACCATGTTTCTTCAATGACTGCCCATCTGCCCTTACACGAGTTAACTTACAGAGATAAGTTTATCATATAATGAATAATGGAGCCACCAGAAATGTGTATAACAGTGGAGTTCAATGAACTCTGCAGTGTGAGGTACTACAACCAGTGAGCAAGTTATGTTAAAGGTGCAATAGCAGGCAGAACAAGGAAAGAACGTGAAATGAGAACATTCAATCATATTGTATAGTCACTGGAAAAGCACAGTGTGTTTTCAGTTCCCAAGCTACACTCACCTGCAAACCAACTTGTGAAGCCAGGCTATGCTCACTCACAGTAGATACAAACACACCGCCACTTTCTAAACAGGAAATCTGAATTCCTAACGGTTCAGCTGATTTATCTATGTGCACTCTTCTCAATTCTCCAGGTGCAGGTCTGTAAAAATTACAGAATTCAGTTAAATTACCATTTGATGCAAGAAACAGACATTATTTTCACTTCATTAAAAACAACGGTGAATCACTCTGTGTTTTGACAAACTCTGCTGCAGTCAGAAAGTAGACTAAGCAACTGGCATTTCAGCTACAAGCAACTGACTTTGAGAAATACCTCAATAAGGGGTAAAAGCACTGCCACTATAAAGCAGAAGGATCCTTTAGTTCTGCAAATGTTATCAGCTGCCATATTAGGGGCAAAAACAAGAAATGTTTCCCTGAAGATGCACTGGAAATTTTTACAGCAGTAAACAGATGGTGGATGACATTTTGGTGCAAAGTGCGCGGGCTATAATACCAAACTGGTAGTGTCATATTATGGTAACAAAATTAGAAAAAAAGGTCCCAAACAACAAATTCTTTGACAGCTTTATTAGGGATAAGGGAACAGTAAATAAATAGACAAGTACAGTGTGGTCAAAAAGAATGCATCTGAAAATTAGAGGAATACAGAAAGAAATCATAAAGGAGTCCTAGACAAAATCTCACTCTCATTCCCATATCATTTTCAGTGAATGCTATCATCAAGGAGAGCTTCCAGTGATGCGGAATGAACCAGGTTAAACATTAATAGACAGAAACACCTATTATAGCTACTTCAAAGAAGTAAACCAAATACTGAGAAGTCACCGTTTTCCCTCTTGTGTAAGAGAGAGAACAGTGACTGCTCAGTATTTGGTACACTTGCTTTCTTTCTTTTTTCCAATTTATTACTTCAAGTTTTTATACAACTCTGCTGTTTTCAGAGTGCAAGTGCACGTGCACGTACACGCACACACACACACACACACACACACACACACACACACACACAAAGTTAGGTTGTTCCGACTATTCATTTTCTATTTTATTTATTTATTGCAATACATATTCCAGATGTTTGGTAACTCTTGGATATAGGACAAGTCAAAACATTTAATTCATTGTTATGTTAATGTCATTAAGGACCACAAAGATTAAGAATACAAATTAGGAAATAGTAAATTTCAGATTTATTTATACAGTTTTTGTAAAGTAAGAAAGACCATCTTGACATGCAGAACACAAATTAATGCATTTAAAGCAGCAAGACATGTTAAAGCAGGTCTCCATGGAAACACATTGGAAATAATTTTTTCTATTAGGCTGGTGCATAACTTTGTAGAGTTTTTCTTTTGCATGCTAATCGTCCAGTTGCTGTGGGTTTATTTACCAACTGTCATTTTTTATTTGTAGTTCACTGCTGCTATTTGAGTTTGTATATTGTTACTTTGTCATTTTGAGATAGTGAGTGGAGCTGTAGGCACTAGAAAATGGAGTGCCAAGAGGAGAAATCTGACATACTCTTCTGTTTGTATTTAGGTGAGGGATGACTGCAGCGAAGGCAGCGAGAAATATTTGTGCCCTGTATGGGGATAATACCACTGGACAGAGCATGAGAAGAAAATGATTTTCTCATTTTGAGGAGGATCACTGTGACTCTCCACATTCAGGAAGACCTTTGGGATTTGATGAATATCGTTTAAACATATTGATCCATAATTATCCACATCAGTGTACTTGAGAAGAGGCAATTAGATGAACTGTGACCATTCCACCATCAAGCAACAGTTGCATGTCATGGGGAAGGTTCAAAAATTAGGTGTATGGGTACTGCATGCTCTAAGCCAAAATCACGAAATTCAGCAGCTGCCCATATGTGCATCTCTGCTTGCTCATAAACAACTCCAGCTATCCCTATCCAGTAACAAAAATGGCTCTGAGCACTATGGGACTCAACATCTTAGGTCATAGTCCCCTAGAACTTATAACTACTTAAACCTAACTAACCTAAGGACATCCCACACATCCATGCCCGAGGCAGGATTCGAACCTGCGACCGTAGCAGTCCCGCGGTTCCGGACTGCAGCGCCAGAACCCTATCCAGTATCCTAATTGGTGACAATAAATTGTGTCTTTATACTAACATAATGAAAAGAAAGGAATGACTGAGCCCAAACAAAACAGCAATTCCCTGTACAAAGACCTGCCCCCATCCACAAAAGATAATGTTATGCACCTAGTGAAACAGCGCTGGATTGGTGCACTACGAATTGCTTCCCCAAGTTGTCACCATTGCTGCTGATATTTACTCTCAACAGCTGAGACATCTTGTAGATGCAATCTAAGAATAACGGCCAGAATGACTGCGAGAACTGATGGTACTCCACGACAGTCCCTATCCACATTCTGCTAGACTGACAAAAAGCACTATACAGGAGTTGGTTGGGAAGTCATTCTGCATACACCTTATTCACCCGATTTTGTGTCCTCAGAGTTTCACCTTTTCTGCTCTCTACTGAATAATGTTCAAGGAACTTCCTTTCCGGATGAAAGTGCGCTCCGAAGATGGCGCGATGAGTTCTTTGCCTCATAACGACAGGATTTCTACAGTTGCATAATACAAAAGTTATTCTAGCATTGACAGATTGTTGTAAATAGTGAAGTGGTATGTATTACTGATGACTCAAGTCTCTCTTATGTGTATCTATTGTGTTTATTAAACTTATCGAGAAATGCTACATATGTAGGTACCAACCCACCATCTCCACTAAAGAATTCATCTAGAGAACAGAAACATTTTTCAAGCAAGAACTCCTTTAGCTTACATTTAAATGGTACATTATTGCCTCATAGACACTCAATAATACTTGGAAATGTGTTGAAGACTGTATATATTGCTGTGTCGGCAAGGCAACCCAACTGTGTAAGTCAAGTTGCAGATGTGGCACAATATAGTCAGCCGGGACAGGGTAGCCATAGAAGTGTATGTGTGATATGTTTGTGTACTCTTTAGTCCTGAAGAAGGATTCACCCAAAATATAGTAAAGTTCTGTTTTATTTATGTATCTTTTCATGACACAGCATCTCTGTTTTTCGGTTGATTGTTACCTCTACTTCTTAATTTTTTTATTTCAAGAATGTGTAACACAGAACAACACAAACAGAGATGGAGAAAACAATGCAACAAATAAAATATCTTTACATTATACAAATCCACAATTAAAGAGAAACACTGAACTTACTTCCGTGAGTAACAATAGTCAGGCAAAGAATTTCTCTTGTTTTCTCTATGACCAGGACTCAAGACTTCTACCAGAAATGTCGGCATGGGACTGCCTCTGTCTGAAGCTCTTTCAATGCTGCCAGTTGATACTTTTCCTGCACTGCTTTTGCTTGTCACACTGGGGTTTGATGGGATTCTGTAATTTTTACAATAATATTCAAACTTACTAAATTATAACATTTTACAAGGTGTTACTTCGATCATTCAAGTGTTGAAAGATTGAACACATGATATGGAAAGAAACTAAATACAACAAAAAACGACTATAGTAAATATCAACTATGTGGGGTTACAGACACAGACACACACACACACACACACACACACATACACACACACACAACAAAATCTTAAAATGGAGACTCCAGATTGGAATATCAACAATATAAGGAAAAGACAGATTGCTACTCACCACAAAGGTGACACATTAAGTTGCAGACAGGCACAACGAAAAGAGTGTTACACATTTAGCTTTGAGCCAAAGCCTTTTTCAGAAAAAGAAATGCACACATCATTCACACAAGCAACCACACCTCATGCATACATGACCGTCATCTTCAGCAGCTCAGACCAGAATGCACAAAATCTTAATAGTTACAAGTAAAAAAGGATAACGAGACTGAAGATTGTTCTTGCATCAATTTTCATCCTCTTTAAGGATACAGGGTACTTTTCTGACTCAATATTACATAAAAATCAACACCTATTTCTTTGGGGCACTGTTTATAATGTACATGTTTTACAGATTTTTGGTTGATATCAGGTAATGCAGCACACTTTTTACACAAATTAGAAGTATTTCGAATATATTTGAACCAGCTTAGACTTATTAAAAAAAATAACAAAAAATGGATGTAATTTTTTTCCAAAATGCTTCCTCAAATTGAGGTACCATTTAATCCAATGTTACACATTAGAAGATCAAATTTTTACCAGATATGCATGACATGATGACTGAGATACTAGACCTATTTAATTCCCCCATTATGCATATTACAAGGATAAAAAAATACATCTTACATTTTAATTTTTATAATTTTTTCCCTAATAAAAATTTTATTTTTTCTATAATTTAGTTGATTCTGTAATAAAGTTTAGGTCTACTAGATAAGTATGGACTATCGCAGGTTACAGAAAAAAATTAGAGCAATGCTTTATCAACTTTGGAAATATTCGTACCTGAATTCTCAAAAATACAACTTGCAGGAAATTGTGAATGAAGATGTAAGTCCAATTAAACTGTGCCTCAGAACATTTCTGAAGCACAGTCTTCATCCTGCAGCATTTCTTCATCTTCAAGCTTCCTCTTGGCATTCCTTTTAGCACTTCCTGCTTCTTTCGTAACTTGAAGAGCAAATCTTTCAGCTTCATGCCCTCGTTGTCTGTCACATGTGAGCAGGACTTCCAACCTTCCTATCACTCCATCATTGAAAAATATCACTGCATCTAGTACACCAACTTTCAATGTATTTAGTCCTACAAAAACATTCTTGTGTCATCTTTCCCATATGCAATGGTTGAAACTTTCATTTGCATTGTGAGTGCCCCCATGAAGACATTTACTCCGCAAAACAGGGTCACTTAGGTCTCTAAAAATTGGTTTTATTTCATTCCTAACAGGCTCGGGAAGACAATGCTTATGATGGTATATCTGACCACTTTCTTTTGCCTTTTGGTAACCACACCAAGTATCAGCTCCTTTAGAGCAAAATCCATTAACAGGGTGGTCATCTATGGACAACCTATCAAAAGTAGGTGGCCCATACAGCTTTTCTCATTGGTGTAACATCATTCAGATGTGCAGTTCGTCTAATGGCCAGTCCATAATAACTCTGAAGAAGGTCTATTTCAGTTTCTGTCAATCTGCCTCGGCCAGACAGAGATTTTCCATCAGATAGCAACTTTCCTTTCATTTCTCTTCATAGCTTCCTCAATCTAGCACCCATCCACTTTTTCAAATGTTCTTTTTCAAATGTTCCAGTTTTGTTACCACGATATCACCATAAACATTGAACTCATTAATTTTATTGAAAGCTTTAGAGTCCCCATTGCCTAGGTGCATCATATTTCTAACATTATAAAAGGGCACTGACCTCTGAAATATGTTTAGAGCTCCATCACACTCCATACCTCCACTGTAACCATCATAATTCTTAGAACACTGATGTTCAATACGTCCTTCAGTGTTACCACGGCAGGTGTGGCAGTACTTAGATAAGCACTCAACATCAACAACTTTTCCATTCTCCAGAGAAGTAGCACTTGCAACACCATTCACGGAACGATGTCCTCGATGTTGCCACGTCCCATCAAGTGCAACAGTAATGTCCCCGGTTCCACTAATATTTACAGTTTCTTCTACTGCACATTTCATAGATGCTTTAGACACAATCATCAAGGTGCCTAAAAGTATTTTTATGTACTTGCTGGAGAAAGAGGAGGAGGGTCCATCAAACCACAAAATGTTTGATCAGCCTTTTTTCCTTTTCCTATTGCACGAATTGCATACACTAACTTCAAATTCACATCATATGAATTATGCACAATGTTTGAAGTCATTTTCGAGGTAGATTTATTGCAGGATCTACAAAAAACAACAAATTTTGACGCTAAACCCTTCCTGCTACTCTGTTGTTCAGTTATTTCCAGACAGCCTACACCAACACATTGCTTACATTTCGCCACTTCCTTTATCAAAGAAGATAAGATGCCCACATCATCATCATCACCAACACCAACAACAACAACAACAACAAATCCGCTACAAACAGCATCACTGTTAATGAAAAAATTTGAATCACCACGAGGCGTACCATGTGGGAGTTTCTTCCCAGAAGAACTGATACATAGGTAACTTTCAGCAGTGTGGCTTGCTTTGTTTGTTAACTGGTTACCACAGAATTTCCTTTTATCTAATTTCTTGATGCGTGTTCATATTTATTGCACACTAAAGGATGTGTACTTCCACAAATATACACTCCTGGAAATGGAAAAAAGAACACATTGACACCGGTGTGTCAGACCCACCATACTTGCTCCGGACACTGCGAGAGGGCTGTACAAGCAATGATCACACGCACGGCACAGCGGACACACTAGGAACCGCGGTGTTGGCCGTCGAATGGCGCTAGCTGCGCAGCATTTGTGCACCGCCGCCGTCAGTGTCAGCCAGTTTGCCGTGGCATACGGAGCTCCATCGCAGTCTTTAACACTGGTAGCATGCCGCGACAGCCTGGACGTGAACCGTATGTGCAGTTGACGGACTATCAGCGAGGGCGTATAGTGGGCATGCGGGAGGCCGGGTGGACGTACCGCCGAATTGCTCAACACGTGGGGCGTGAGGTCTCCACAGTACATCGATGTTGTCGCCAGTGGTCGGCGGAAGGTGCACGTGCCCGTCGACCTGGGACCGGACCGCAGCGACGCACGGATGCACGCCAAGACCGTAGGATCCTACGCAGTGCCGTAGGGGACCGCACCGCCACTTCCCAGCAAATTAGGGACACTGTTGCTCCTGGGGTATCGGCGAGGACCATTCGCAACCGTCTCCATGAAGCTGGGCTACGGTCCCGCACACCGTTAGGCCGTCTTCCGCTCACGCCCCAACATCGTGCAGCCCGCCTCCAGTGGTGTCGCGACAGGCGTGAATGGAGGGACGAATGGAGACGTGTCGTCTTCAGCGATGAGAGTCGCTTCTGCCTTGGTGCCAATGATGGTCATATGCGTGTTTGGCGCCGTGCAGGTGAGCGCCACAATCAGGACTGCATACGACCGAGGCACACAGGGACAACACCCGGCATCATGGTGTGGGGAGCGATCTCCTACACTGGCCGTACACCACTGGTGATCGTCGAGGGGACACTGAATAGTGCACGGTACATCCAAACCGTCATCGAACCCATCGTTCTACCATTCCTAGACCGGCAAGGGAACTTGCTGTTCCAACAGGACAATGCACGTCCGCATGTATTCCGTGCCACCCAACGTGCTCTAGAAGGTGTAAGTCAACTACCCTGGCCAGCAAGATCTCCGGATCTGTCCCCCATTGAGCATGTTTGGGACTGGATGAAGCGTCGTCTCACGCGGTCTGCACGTCCAGCACGAACGCTGGTCCAACTGAGCCGCCAGGTGGAAATGGCATGGCAAGCCGTTCCACAGGACTACATCCAGCATCTCTACGATCGTCTCCATGGGAGAATAGCAGCCTGCATTGCTGCGAAAGGTGGATATACGCTGTACTAGTGCCGACATTGTGCATGCTCTGTTGCCTGTGTCTATGTGCCTGTGGTTCTGTCAGTGTGATCATGTGATGTATCTGACCCCAGGAATGTGTCAATAAAGTTTCCCCTTCCTGGGACAATGAATTCACGGTGTTCTTATTTCAATTTCCAGGAGTGTATGCAGCATTTTGGCAACAAACATTTAGTAAGATCTGAACAAACTGCTTCAGCGAAACAAAAGTAAATACTAGCAAAGATAATAATTTACAGACACTAGAAAACTGCACTGTTACCAACATATACAATGAATCATATGTATAATCACTAGAAACAGAAAGTTCACAGTTCTTTTTAAATAATACTGATTTCTGTGACAGAAATAAAGGGGGTGTGGCGGCATACATGACCGTAACTTTAAAATTTGGTACATATTTTTCATTTGAAACCCTATAATGTATATATCAATGTAATCAGGAAAGACTATAGAATTTAATAAAGTCATAAAAAATTTCAATTTTTCCACTATTCATAAGTACCCTGTACCCTTAATGGAGTCCCAGTTTTCATTCATCTATCACATTCTTTACTTAATTTTATATTTGTAAATAAGTCAGAATTTGGAGAACTTAAAAGTACACAACAAACCATCTATACACATAACTGATGAGGACCCATGGTCACCGTATTGAACTCTCACACAAACTTTGTTTTCAGAACAAATTTATCACATTCTATCTCAGTATTTTATTTTCGACACCTTGCAGATTTATTGGTTATTTTTCCATGAATGCTCTTAAAATGTAATATAGATGCTACAATCTGAAAGATACAGAACTTAAATCTACCGTGTTACTGCTCCTAGACTCCATGAAGCTTGTCATCAGGCTCGTGAGCACACGTTCAGTTGTGCACATTTTAAGAAGCTTATGTGAATGCGCAACTCGTGTGACGTAATAGCCTTACTGGCCAAATACATACAGATTTGACAAACAATGTGTAGGTTCATGATGTGCACAGCTCGCCCTTGCCACTCAACTACAAGTTTACATCTGTGCCGCCAGGTGGTCGCACACTGCAGCAGACTTTTATCCCCGTTCACTCAGAATAAATCTTGCTGGATGATATGTGCTAATACACTCACTATACACTCTAGTAAAATTGGATCAGATGTCAGCATATGTTAAAGTTGTACTGACAGTAAACCTATTTTGTTGGTTTCTGAATGAGTTACAGTATATTAAGTTAAAAATTTTATCATACAGTAAGGCATTTGAGGTACTGAGAATCATAAGGGCCTAAAGCACATCACCACTGATTGTGAGATTGTAGCATTTATTCATGCTTCTGAAATCCGTTGATCTTATGATGAGTCAGGTTTATCTGTGCTATAAGCCCACATTGTATACACGAAAATTCACAAAAAACTTTATCACTGGTTTCTGTGATATTCACTTAAATGTGGGATCGACAGTGGTGCACTTTAGGCCCTTATGGATCTCGGCACCTCTTTTGTAGTTGAGTCAAGTGTACATGTTGGTAGACATTACTACTTCAGTTTAATCATTTCCACAAACAGCACTGTGTGTTTGCAGTTAGTTGTTTACTACGCAGGAATCGACTTTCATGGGCAATGTTAACATGAACTATGCTTAATCTATTTTAAATACTAACAGAAAAGTGAAGCTATGAGGACAGGTCGTGAGTCGTGCTTGTGTAGCGCAGTTGGTAGAGCACTTGCCTGCGAAAGGCAAAGGTTCCAAGATCGAGTCTCGGTCCAGCACACAGCTTTAATCTGCCAGGAAGTTTCAAATCGGCGCAAAGCGAAAATTTTATTCTGGGAACAGAAAAGTAATTTACCAGGAAAAGTTAGCCGCAGAGGAGCTAGGGCTTCTGCGAATAGATCCTTCAATTGAGATAATGACGAATACAAATAAGCTTGACTACAAGCGCACATTTAATAAGGAGGTGTACAGTTAGCACAAGTTGTTGTGTGGGCGCAGCATAAGAATATCTTATTTTCAGCATGGAAGTAAATTCATGAACTCGTATATCTATTAGGGATCTTATACATTTGTTTGAAAAAATGGAAAAGCACAAAAACTCTCACTTACACAAAAATGCAAAATTGAGAGCTGCGAAAGCTTACACATAATTCTGTTATTGCCCTAAACTGTACTTACTTATGTACAAAACAACAAAATTACACAAAAACAATCCTTTCATCAGATAAGTTACGCATCTTATTATCATCATCATCATCATCATCATCATCATCATCATCATCACTACTACTTTTCTTGCTAATATTATTATTGGTGGTGCCTTTAGTTGCATTGTTGATAAGCATAACTGTTATACAGCAGATGCTATTAATTTCACACCCTCAAATTTATTTGAATCTAAAAATCTGTGAACATTCATAATGTATATTCACAAGCTGCCACTGATCCAACTCCTTGTACTAACTCAGATCTGAAACATCACTGTTTCTCACAAACTCCTCCAAGCTTGTAATATTCCAGAAGGATATTCAATTGTCAATAGCTTTCACTGCCATTAACATGCACATTACATTTATTAGCTGTACCAGCACTTACAAGAAACTGATCAACTGAGCTCCTCTCAAGCTCAGAACTTGTGCGTAACTAAATGAGTATCACCTCTCCAACGATTTCAATAAGCCAGTTAAACTGTGACGTCACTACAACGAATCATATGCAGCCCCTATTTCTTCCATGCCACAGATTTTTCAAGACTTCCACCAGGTAAGCTGGCAATGGCTAATAATCACATACTGACACGTCCTGTTTTAGCAGGTGTGTGTTATCGGAACCAGGCTGCCACATCATATCTAGGAGAAGACCTTGAATAGGCGACTGTCCAAGTATGCCAAGTGCTGTTGGTAAGCAGGGTGCACTCAGCCCTTGCAAGCCAATTGAGGAGCTATTTGACTGAGAAATAGTGGCTCTGGTCACAAAAACTGACAATGGCTGGGGGAGCAGTGTGCTGACCACATGCTCATCCATATCCGCACCAAGTGATGCATATCGGCTGAGGACGACAGGGCAGTCAGTTAGTATCATTGGGCCTTTCAAGGCCTGTTCAGACAGTTTTGTTTTACTTTAGTAAAATAGGAAAGCATGAGAACCTGTTCATTATGAATATCACCAGTTTCACAAAACTTTTAATTCCTTCTTCAGACTTTGTTAATAATTTCACAATGTAACAGAACAATGACTCCCTCTCCCCCTCCCCAATCCCCAAAAAAATAAAATAATAAATTAAGAATTTTGTGGGTTACTTCTCTTTTTGTTTATTTTACAACAACTTAAAACAGCCAGAAATTCAATGTTTACTATGGAATTTTTCTCTAGACACAACTGCAATTTTCACCAGTTCCAATTATGACCTTTTGTGGTGGAGAGGGCAGCAAGAAAACAATTGCACTCTCAGTGATAGACTGCAGAATACAACCAACTGCACTGGAATGTCTTATACTTCTACTTCTGAAAATCATTACCCTTTGGAAGACGAGAGAGGTAACTTCAATCAATCATTCAACAGCAATGCTGAAATTTGAAGAGAGATAAGTTCA
Organism: Schistocerca serialis cubense; assembly: GCF_023864345.2. NCBI lineage: Eukaryota > Metazoa > Arthropoda > Insecta > Orthoptera > Acrididae > Schistocerca > Schistocerca serialis. The sequence continues at coordinate 358,223,926 of NC_064639.1, forward strand.
TTAGGAAATTTTTACCGTATTCTCTGATTTTCTTTTTTTCGTGGGAATGTTCCACCCTCACAGCACGAATAGCCAATGTTCATGTCATCATTTCCTCTATATCCTGGATGTGAATGAGCTGGCAATACTGGTCGTGGTTTATAAGGAAGATCTACAGATGGAGAGTGAGTGTGATGAAAACCCTGTCGAAGCACATTAAAAAATACGTATTACATAAAGGAATGGAATAAATGCACAACTTTCCAAAGTTTTTACCTTTGTTAATTCATATAAGTTCTGAGCGTATAACAAACTACTTCACAAACAATAAAAACAGCAACAATGAGGATCCTTTTTCTAAAAGTGAACACAGTGTTCGTGTAAAATGCAGCTACAAGTAACTTATGCATAAGGAAAAGAGCGTCTCAGTTTCTTTCTCAGCTAAATTATATGAGGTTAAAATTAAAATACACTCAGGAATAAAATTCAACACACATCAACTTGTGAGCAACATCAACCATATGAATAAAAGGTGCTTACCTGTGATGGTGGAGCATATGAAGGTTCAAAGCAATATGATCTCATATCTGTCATTCCAATAGATTCACCACTCTGGGATGAAGGAAGCAATGTTGGAGATGGGTATCTGTTGGCAGTTGATTCTGTATGGGGATGTGGATGATGATGTGCAACTGGATACGGGTTAAACGGATATGACCTAACAGCACCATACAACTGGGAATGTATACGGCTGTGGGAATCTTCACTGTCACTTGGTGGATACTTTTTCTTCTTCACATAATATTCCATCACCTCTTTCCCCACATTCCCAGATTTCACAGACAAATCAATGCTAGCATCTGATGGTCCCCTAATCCTATCATTTTTTTCACAGAGTATCTCCTTAAATGGAGCAGGAGTAAATGATTTCTGACCTGAAAGCAGCTGACTTGATTTACTGTAGTGAATATTTGCATTGTCAGGAGAATTTGCTTTGTAATTGGAAGAACCAGCAGTGCAAGAGGCTGTCCTTTCATGGGAGGTGTCTGCTGGTGGACAACAGTATTTTGGTGGATCATTCAACAGTGCAGCGAGAGGTAACCTTTCTTTATGTCTTCGAGGATGAAGAATAGTGCCTGTGGTATGCTCAATAATGGGGCCATTTCGAGCTTTTGGCCAAGTTCCTCCATTACGTTCAGCATCTTTACCCGCACGTCGCCTGCTACGTTTTAATGTCACTGGCTTTCCGTGGTAACTTTCAATGACGGAATCCAGTTCTGCCAGTGCATCATCTTGCTCTCGCTCAAAAGTATTGGGGGACTGATTCTGGCGATGCTTTTTCTCATCAGGCAAGTCGTGATTCCTGTCTTTGGCATGTTTTCGGCCTCTGACCATGTCAATAGTTTCTCGTACCATATCCCAAGCCCTAGAATTTCCTCCTTTCTCCACAGGAGAAGGAGTCACCTTGTACACAGCTTTCTCTCCTATCCCAAAAGTAGTATTTATATACCTCCTGTCTGACACAAAATCTTCGCCCTGAGATGGATTTGTCACATAAAGTTTTTCTCCTTCAGTCTGGCAACAGCGATTTACCATCTTCTGTGCATTACTGGGGGATTCCTTTAATGCTCTGGATGATGAATTAGATGAACCAAAATACCCTCTCTCTTCTTCAATACTCAGCATGTGACCACATGAGTGAGAACAATTCACAGATGATAAGGCCTTCAATGTTGTTATGGTGATGATATCTGTAGGTTCATCCAATATGGCCATCGCTTCAAGAGCACTTTTAAAGCCATCCATTGTCTTGTTATTAATCTGAAAGAAAATTGACCCTCCATCAACATGCCAAATTGTGAAACATAGAAAAGTGTACAAAGCAGTAACACACACACGAAAAAGACAATTCCAAAACAATATTAAAACACACAAAAATAAACAAGATACACTAAAAGCATTATTTGTCACAACAGTAGGCAGGAGAGATGCTGATTTTAATGTCTGCCTGTTTTAAGCTTTTTTCTTTTTTTTAAATTTTAAGTGGCATTTGTTTGCTTGAAAGCACTCTTTGATATCTGTACACTATATGCATTTGCTACTTCTGCTCCACAAACTTTAAACAATCAGATCCAAGTTACAGAAACTTTTCCACACAGAATTTATACACAACAAAACATAAAGCTTAAAGAAAATGCATCAAAAGAACAAAATGGACGACCTGCAACTAATTCACATTATTCCATGCTGGTAATCACTAGAATACACATCACTTCAAAGATATACACAGGCCTAAACAATGCAACATAATAAATTTACTGTGCACAACCCACATCAGCTAAACACCACATCAGTGATTCACAAGCATGAATTCTCTTAATGATTTTCACCACCATTCCACAAGAGATCAGCACATGACAGCAAAGAGGATGTAAGTTTGGCTGTTGCACACACAAGGCAGCAAAACATCTGACGTCTGAAATTCACGGCCCGAAGAAGTTATTCTGAACTCAAATGAAGGAACTATAAATATTTGTGGACTTTCTTCTCTGCTCTGATGATACCATTTTACTTGCTAAGTCAATGTGTGTGATTGTAAGAGACTTCAGACTGTACCAACAACAATGATGAGACACAAATGTTATATTGATCTATAGTTGCTGCTCTTCTTCACTTTGAAGGACATAGAACTTTTCTCCAGAGTCAGTACACTCAAGAAACTAGAAGGATATAAATCTATGACTGTGCCATTAATATACTTACACTGAGCACTCTGTCTCCAACAGCTAAGTTTCCCTCTTTTGCTGCTACAGAGCCGGGTGTAATTTTGCATATGTAAATACCAGTTTCCAACGTGAGGCCATGGTCTGTCATATTCAACTGCAACTTCAAGAGAAAATTTTTGCTTTACTTTCAAGTGCTTAATATCAACAGTGGAAAATCCAGGATGGAATGTAACAATATAATGAAAAGGATAGCTGCTACTCACCATACAGCAGAGATGCTGAGTCACAGAAAGGCACAACAGAAAGACTGGTGGAAAGTTGGCTTTTCACCAACAACGCCATTGTCAAAAATAGACAACATACACACATGCACACACTCATGCAAATGCAACTGACACACACACACACACATCACCACACTCTCTCGCAGCTCGCAACTATCCTTTTCATTATATTGGTACATAATATCAACAGTGTGATACCAGCGTTGTTCACTTGTGTAACAGTGTTGTTCACTTGTGTAACTTTACTGTGCTACTACCGTACCAATCAATAATGAAGCAGAGAACACAGAGAAACAAAGTATTAAAACAGTAAATAAGACACACCTGTGTTGTGTACAGACAGCGGCCCCCAATTCGTCTTCGCCGCACCACCATGCTGGCAATGCCACCACTTGAGCGTACTGTCTCAACCACCATACGCTTGCTTACATTGCTGCAGTCCAAGTTATTAACACGACTGATACAGTCATGTACTCTGTGAAAAAAATCTTTATATGAGATTTGCAGCTCTTGTATACCATATGCAAAGATCAATCTCCAGAAAGTCTCAGTGTAAACTGGGAAAATTTTCATGAGAATAATATAAGTCAAACATGTACTACTGGAAACAAATTCATTAAACACACAGCAATTAACTTTCCTGAAACTATCAATGTCCATCATTAAACTGAAACTCCAAAGCAAAGATTCAAAATTCAGAGCGCTCTCTCTCTCTCTCTCTCTCTGTGTGTGTGTGTGTGGGGGGGGGGGGGGGGGGCGGGCATTAAATACACTTTCTCTTCCCTGAAGCTCGACTGAGGTTGTGGCTATGTCAGACAGATTGTATGTGAAGAATAAAGAATTAAGGAGGGGGGAGGGAGGCAGCTGGAAAGAGAGACTGAGAGCTGACAGCTGAAAGGGAGAGGCAGAAGGGAACAGGATATGAAAGCAGCCTGGTGAGTCTACTGTGATATATACAGAGGAAATTGCATGTGGTAACAGTGAAGTGTAGGTACTCCCAATGTCTGCCACATGATAATGGGAAAACCCAAGTATGAGGCTTCTCGATGCAGCCATCCTGCATACCTTTATTAGTCCTGCCACCGGCATATTATATCCTATAATAAGTAGGAACAAGTGTGATAATTAACCTGTCAAGTATCAACTCCACCTGAACTTCTGCATAGCCTTTTATGTGTGAAAAACTACTAATCAACTGTTCCCTGAAGCATATGCTCTTGGACACAGCTTGGAAGTTGCTAAAGTTGACCATCTAGTGACTTAACATACTGCTGGACATAAAATATTTAATATCAATGTCTGCTTCACAATCTGTGCAATCTGTAACCACCACACCAAAAAAAAAAAAAAAAAAAAAAAAAAAAAAACGGATACTCACATACTTTGAGTACTACAGCAACTTTATTACCCTGCATGAGTGTAGGCCCACCACCAATCCCACAATCCTATCCAGTACTGTTGCTGCCTCTCCCTTCCAGCCATCAGCCCCTGTTTCCCTCCACTCCACTCTTCCCTTCCCTCCTTCCTTCTCTGATCTTATCTCCCAGAGACAGCCCTTGCCACCAGTTGGGCTACAGTGATGAGACAACATAGTTGGCTGTACCAATGTGGTTTGGTGAGATCGTGTGTGTGTGTGTGTGTGTGTGTGTGTGTGTGTGTGTGCGCGCGTGTGGGGGGGGGGGGAGGGGCAGCAGAGGGAGTAGGGGGGGGCAGCAGGGGAGGGGGGGGGGGCAATGAGGGATTTTCTTGCTAGTTAGCTCTGAAGCAAGGTCTCAATTATATGTTTCAAGTTACAAATGTGTGCTCAACTGGATTCCTTACCCCTCCACATATGATTGTGTGGATAGTACTCCTATTGACTGAGTCTTCTGAGTACACTTCACAGATGAACTCGGAAAACTTCGATTTGCCACTAACTCCTAATCACATCTTCCAACCTTTACCTGAGGCTCTCCTTCTAGCTATAGGTAAGATGGGATGAGAGAGGGAGCTATGGACCTGACTGCAAAGAATAATAGGGTAGAAATGGAGCATGATGAAGGTAGTACAGGGATGGATTGAGGAAGTGTGTTGGAGAACAACTGAGTAAGAATGATTAGTAGAAGAAAGGATCAGAGAGAAGGAAATGGGTACTGAAGAAAAGAAGTATCCAAAGAAACTTAGATCCAGAACTGTATATTAAGTGTGAGTTACAGTAAAGAAAACTATTTGTTCTTTGATGAATAAGTATAATTTACATATAAAATAAAACACTGGCAAATCCAGGATGGAATAATAAGAATATTATGAAAAGGAAAATTGCTACTCACCATATAGTAGAGATGTTGAGTCGCAGATAGGGACAACAAAAAGACTGTCAAAGAAAGCTTTCGACCAAACAGGCCTCCATCAGAACACACACCTAAACACACAACCACAGCCTGGCTTTGGCAGCCAAAGACTGTGGTCACGTGTGTGAGCTGCATTTGTATGAATGTGTGTGTTCCGATGAAGGCTTCTTAGGCCAGTCTGGCCTTGGAAGTCAGAGAATGCAGGTGTGTGTGTGTGTGTGTGTGTGTGTGTGTGTGTTGTGATGAAGGCCTGTTTTGCCAAAAGCTTTATTTGACAGTCTTTTTGTTGGTGAGTAGCAACTCCATCCCAGATTTTCCATTGTTTGATTTTGCCTGATGGTTTTCTTCCATCCCATAACCCAGTGTTGTTTTCCTTTGTTACTATTTCCTAATGCATTACTATACTTGGTGTCTGCCCTTCTTTGTCTTCTCTCCTGTCTTTCATTTGTCAGCTTCCAAATCGTATTTCATGCTCTAATTATGAGCCACACTGTATCAACTGTCTCAGCCACACTCAACAAACAACTACAGGACCACACTGAATGTTCGTGCAGCATCTCATGTCCCACATTAATCCTGTCGATATCATTAATCCTAGACCTTCAAATTGATCACTCTTCCTGCGTCACTATTGTGTATTTTTGCATGTAATTTTCTGTACCTTCCTATGCCACACTAACTTTTATCTCACCCTCCCCACTCATTCTCCTCTCTATTCCAGCTCACACATACTAACTTCACCTAATCTAGTCACATCTCCCGTCCCTCTCCTTGACTCTTACTCACCCGCAGACCTGCAACCCGCATTAAAATCTTTTTATTTATTTATTTTTGTTTTATCTCTCAGTGTTTTCACGTCAATTTCAGTTGGTTTTCACCTTTCACTATTGTCCTACTCCCTCAGATTTCATCTTGTTTCCCCATACTTCACCCACTTCATCATTTTGTGAATTTTCCGAAGTGTTCTGATGTATTTTTGAGAATCTTTTGAACATATTTCTACATTATTTAAGTTTTTTTATGCATTTTTATCCTCCGCCATGAATCCTTGCTCTTTCCAAAAAAGGCAGTCTGGCCTTGGCAACCAGAGAAGGTGGCCATGTTTGCATGTGTTGTGTTTGCGTGAGTGTATGTGTATATGTTGCCTGTTCTGATGAAGGCTTGTTTGGCCAAAAGCTTTGTTTGACAGCCTATTTGTTGTGCCTAGCTACAACTCACCATCTCCGCTGTGTGGCCGGTAGCAACTTTTCATGATACTGTCATTATGTACAAAATATATGTTATTACTTATTTGCATGGAATCCTGTACTGCATAGATATTTAAAAAATTGCCATCTGTGTGCATCACTTCTTAATCTACAACAATTTAAAAAGAATTAAGTAGTAGCTGCACTTACTTCAGCTTGCCATCTGCCACTGAGCCTTTTGTGATTGATGATACATATATTCCACTGTCATTTGGGTACTGGGGATCATCTCTACCACCAACGAGATCAAATCCAAGATCATCATCAGAGGCCAAACCACTCTGCATATAACAAAAACAGTAGTTACTTATTAACTAAGAAAAATTTCCACACTATTTAATGACTCTACAATGAATTCTTATGCCAAAATGTAAAAATATTATTAACACTATAATTAAATGGACAATTAGGTAGAAACTGCTGCTAATCATTTACTGTCTCTTAAGACATTGATCTTGCAAAAGATCTTGGCTGCACATGAAATAGTGATGGGCTTCATAGCCAAATCTGCCAAAGAATGTCACTTGTGAGTTTTGAAAAGTGCAAAAGTGTCTGAGATGAGCTTAAAACATTTAAAGCCAAAGACATTTTAACATCTAAATCTGTCTTACAGTGCATCTTGCACAGCAACCTGTCCACCATGTTGATGATCAGGAAGCATGGAATATGGCATATGCTATACCCTCTCTGACCTAACTACAGAAGCTCATCTTAAAACCAAAATAAGAACCATTTTCTTCAAATATGCATAACACACAGAAGAAAAGAAAATTTTCTTACCAGATCAATGTCCAATATCTCAGTTTCCCACTCTTGCATGTCAGCATCAATTGCAGAATCATGACTATGATTATGGCCCATTGCATGGAACTGTTGCATTCTTGTTTCCTTCTCCTGTTCTGCTTCCATTTTCTCTCTATAAATTTCAAAGCATTTTATTTAGTGGGTAGACGTATTAATTTTTTTTTTTTTTTTTGAGAAAAGAAGAATATGAAGACAGACATGCATTGGAAAGAATAAAAAATATGTCATCTTCAAATAAAAAATGCATAATGTGAAGAAAGACAAAAGGTATAAAATAGAATCATAACAATCTTTATGAAGTAGTACAAGCAAATGCCTAACAGGTGCACAGTTTAATTATGTGCAAAACAAAGCTCAACAAGACATGGCAGCCACTGAATATCACAGGAGATTTTTTTTATTTTTATTTTTTTTAACAATAAATGGGAGGAATGGACCATGACAATAAATGAATAATGATAGCTATAAAATATTGCTAAGAAGAAAAGAGGACAGAGGAGAAGGAGAAAGTTTTTGAGGGAAGGTATACTACTTCATGTAACAGCAATGTGATGCTGACTTAAAGTCAGAGGTCTCTGGTACACTTTGTAGTAATTTTGTATACAGCCTGACACAAACTCTATATAAAAGATGATGGTAAAAAAGAGCTTATGATAGGTTTCAAACATAGACTGATTACTACTCTCAGGAGCTCCTTGGAGCTTACTGTAAATAAAAAGTTAGCAATAAGGTTAAATGACATGTACTGGCATATTTTGGTATATTTTAGGGTTCCATAGGCATGGGCTTACTTTTCTTTTTTTAAAAAAGAAAGAGGAGGGAGGGAGAGGGGGAGGGAGAGGGAGAGGGAGGGGGAGGGGGAGGGGGAGGGGGAGAGGGTGGGGATGGGGAGGGGAGGGGGAGGGGGAGGGGGAGGGGAGGGGGAGGGGGAGGGGGAGGGGGAGGGGGAGGGGGAGGGGGAGGGGAGGGGGAGGGGAGGGGGAGGGGAGGGGGAGGGGAGGGGGAGGGGAGGGGGAGGGGGAGGGGAGAGGGAGGGGAGGGGGAGGGGGAGGGGGAGGGGAGGGGGAGAGGGAGAAAGGGGGTTAATTATTCTGAATAACATGCAAAGCTATTTATCCTTAATGGTAAAAGCTGTTCTGACTGCCTGCATTTATCACGTGCTGAACAGAGACAACCCAAGATAAATCAAATGTTAAGCATTTATCTTCATCAGTTTAATTTAAACTTTACAGCATATAATTCACTGATAAGTATTTAAAACTGCAATAAATCTCCTTGATATGTCAAACAAGTGCCCATCAAGCAGCTGTATTGAATAATGCAGTCCATGCTCAAATGTCTGTGCATTAATACTAACTCATTATTTTGCCTGTAAACCAAAGACATGATGTTCCTCTCCAGTCTCTTGTTTGTTGTTGCATGGAAAAATTATAACAATATTACTTATTAATCTATACAAATAAGATCTATAACAACATACATTCAAATCTATGTAAATTGAGTAAAACTTACTATGTAATAGTAAAATAAAAATATGTATCGCTAAATATCTAAATGTTAGAGGAAGACAACATGTAGCCTGGATTTATTCTTCATAAACTGTAATTCCAAAGTTTGCTTACTGGCAGTGTGAAGAAATGGAGGGCATTCAAGAGTTCCTACATAGCACATATTTCATAAAATACTTACTTCAAGTCTTTCAACTCCTTGGAAGCCTCATTCCTCTGCTTTTTAATGTCGTCAGAGTCCCTCAATGCCTCTGCCAGATCAGAGACTGCTCTATCCCTCTCCTTTCTCAGTCGGTCACAGAGTGTCCTTATGCTCTCTCTTTCCAATACTATCTTATCCCTTTCACTGAAGGCCCAGTCCCGACGCCGTTTTGACACTTCAGCCTCTTGAGTAGCCTCTGCACAAATTACATAAAATGTCAATATTCACCAAAAATGCTTACTGCTAGTCAGCTTCTCGCAACTAATGCCAAAATGGGGAGCATTGTAAATTATGTATTCTGGTGTCCAAAATTAAAGCAAAAACTGGAAATTTTGCAAGTTTGCATTTACTTTGCCACAAACAGTATAAACAGGTGATAGTAAAGTAGAAACAATGTAAAGAATACAAAGCATAATCAAATGCAACATGCATAACGGTAGACAAAAATGTTCTTCCTTTTTTCCAACTTAATGGATTTGCACACAGTTTCTGACAACTACTTAATGTGCTCAGTATGGGGTGTGACCATCTCTGGCACCAATGCGACGCCTGACAATGTTGGGGCATGTTGTGAATGATGTCATCAATCTCATGTTGTGGCAATAACACCCATCCTTCCTGCAGAGATGCTCACAGGTCTTTGAGAGCGATTGGTGCATGCTGACGTGATGCAACCCATCTCCCTAGTGCATCCCAGACATGCTCTATGGCATTCAAATCGGGAGAGTGAGCAGGCCATGCCATGCATGCAATATCTTCCCGTTTCCAAAAGAACCTCAACCACTCATGCTCTATGAGGTCACGCATTATCGTCCATAAATACATAGTCTGAGCCCACAGCACCTCACAACAACTGCTCATGAGGTCCCAAGATCTCCTCACAGTACCTGACAGCAGTTAAATCTTGTTGATTCACCCATACAATTTCATGAAGAGGTGTTCGAGTGGTCAACAAAATACCTGCTCACACCATTAGGGACCTTTCTCGATACTGGTCTCTTTCAGCAATGTTCAGATCCTGAAATCGTGTTCCAAATGCCCTCCAGATGCGAATCCAATTGAGGATCACTCTCCAGGCCAAATTGGGACTCATGTGAAAAGATGGGCCGCTGTTCAACCATCCAGGTGGCATGTTGACAGCTCCACTCTATAGATGTTTCCTTTTGTGAAGACATGCCAGATGCAAACAGACAGCAGGTCTTCAACAATAAAGGCCATTCTGTTGAGGCCTTCTGTACACATTTGCCTTGATACAACATGTCCAGGAGATGCTGCGAGGTCTGATGCCAGTTGCAGTGCAGGACTAAGGCAGTACCGTCGTGTCCTTGCAGCCAAATAACGGCCCACTCATTCTGATGCCACATATAGTCAGCCCTGCCCTGGGCTTCGGGATACAGTTTCTGCCTCTATCAACTGTTGCCTCATCCAAGAAACAAAAGAACAATTCCCATTAAGCCATCTAACCACATCAGTCTGCAAAGTCTCCTTCTTCCATTCTCCCTATGGCCCTCCACAGCAGAGTGTTTGTAGGCATCTTCTTTGTGCCATACTGCACTGTCTGTGGCTGTGTACACAGCGATTGTGGATTTGAGACTATCCTGCAAACACTACCCGCTTGACAGGTGCCCTGATGTAATGGTTGTGGTTGTTCATCGATCAGACTGCCACCTTCCATGCAGAACGTGATCTTAACAACATCTCTTGACTGTTCGTATGGTTATATCACACATTAGACACAGGGTGGAGAAATAGCAGTTTGTTGCTTTAATTGTGGACAACAGTGTAGTTATTTTAATTATTTTCAAAATAAAGGAAACAAGAACACAATAGTTCCATAAATTATCTTATGGTGCACGGGTAGTCAATGAGGCAGTATAATTTCCTTATTCTGTTATCATCCTCAGGTAATATATGTTCTCTACTAATTGTTCTCTGAATCGTACAGAATCTAACAACCTACTACTTTCTTCTTGTGTCCATCAAAACTTGTCAGCAGCTCCTCTCTCTCTTTCTTTTCTAAATTATTACTTAGCCACTGCAATGGTTACTGGAACTTAACAAGGCATAGTGTCAATGTTTTAGGTGTATAAAAAAATGCAAAATTGCAGTGTTTTAGACCCAACGTTAACCTGTATGATTTCACATCAGATCAGTCTGGGTGGGAATTGGTGGAATTGGTTCACAGCAGGGGCGTATATCAAACATTAAAATTACACTTGGTAAAGTACAATGAAACTCAAAAGTAGAATAAAAGCTGATGAGTGTCTTACTCTTTTTCTTAACAATGTGAGATGATGAGATTTAACAGCACTTCTCTCCCCCTCCTCCCAGGCACCTTTTCTCAGTTTATCTGTAACCAGTCAAACTAGTTTCAAAGTATTACATTACATATCTTACCTGAGCACGCATACAGAAACCAGTAGCAAACTTCCCTTCTAAAGTACTCAAACTGCTTGACATTACCTTGTTATATGATTCTCTCCTGTGAGTCGAACAAACTTGTAACCATTCACGCTGCCTTTCCTTGCATATTTTCAATATCGCCTGTTAGTTAAGGGTCCCACAGACCTAAGCAATACTCTAGGATGGACTGCACAAGTGTTTTGTAAATAATTTCATTTTTAGACTCATTGTCTTTTCCCAGTATCCTACAGATGAACTGCAGTATACATATGGTTCAGCGTATGTGATCATTACATTTCATATCCCAACAAATTGTTAGAACCAGGTATTTGCATGAGTTGACTGACTCCAATTGTGGCTCACTGATATTTATTTGTTCTTATGTATTTATTTACTGAATGGAATACACCATGATTTTACACACACACACACACACACACACACACACACACACACACACACACACACACACACACAAATATATGTACAAATTAATGTACCACAGACTCAGTTACAAATTAATGAACAAGCATTATATACACTCAGTTGCCTCATCTGATGCTGCAAGGAAATCAGTGAAGGTTCCCTTGTAGTCTTAATCCACATTCTTCTATTAGTTGCTGGGTTGTTTACTTTTCATCTCAGCAGTCACATGGTATCTTCCCCATTTATGGTGAGCATTTGCACTTCAGTTACAGTACGTGTGTATTTGGTTTAATGTTCTCCACACTTTGCGGGATTGGTTTAAACCAGAAAGCTTCTCTGTGGTCATGAAACTTTGACATTGTGACAGACAGGGCTCATGCTAATATTGTTTCCAGGCATTGTGAATGATAAAGTTTTAGTTTATCAGTCCTTTAGCAGTGGTTATTGCTGGTCTTCTCTATATAACCTTCTCTGAACAAGGTCAGTGACATCATTATATAAATATAGTTAGCTGAGGGTCATTGTTAATTCTGTACACTCTATAGAGACAATTTTTTATGCTGTATCTCCATTTTTTGTATATGGCTCGAGGATGGAAGCCATGCAGTAGGGGTGGATTTTATTGTGCCATTGTTCGTAGGCATAGTGTCATATAGTTTCACAACACTCTTTCTCATTGCAAGCTATTAACACTTTGCCGTCCGCACGTCACATATAAATTTATTCGCTTGGTTCTGGCAGCGCTAATTCAGATACTTGGCTTGTTGCTGGCCGTTCTTGACATTATCGGGAGATTATAAATTGTTACGTTTTACTAATCTCATCATTAGTTCTCAACCCTGTTCCCCTACTTTCATGAAATTTCGATGATATACATATGTAAATAAATACAAAATTTGTTTATTTCATATATTTGTTTATTTACATTGTCTTTGGTACTTAATATTTCTCTTTCATATGATATGCAGCAAATCAGTCTCAAAGATATAACGCAACTCCACAAGACTCGCACATTAAGTTTATTGTTCTTTTTTCTGTTTTTGTAACATACATGGCAGTTTCTTCATTTTTGTTTATTGGTTTTGGAAATACGTAGGCCTATTAATTGGTGTTGCTTTATGTGACCGGAAAGTCTGTCAACCGAATCATGATGAGACGTATGCAATGTAGTGGCAACCTCCAAGCCCAAGTTTTGCTCCCTGCAATCATCATAAATAATCAAATCATCTCTTCTATTTGCCATGATGAAAGGGCACAAGTATGTATAAAAACAAAAAACTTGTTGACGTGTGTAACTTATTGTTACCTCAACAAAACACCAATAGAATGCAAAAGATACTAAAGTGTTGTCGCCAGCCACTGCGCAATACTATGCTCACGACACCACTGTAGTGTCGCCGGCCAGTGAGCGAGACTATGCACATGACACCACTGTGTAGTCACCGGTCGTTGATCGCTGTTTAGCGCACGACAAACATTGAAGCACGATAGTTCTGTAGTTGGGTTCCATTTGTGAAAGAAGTCACTTAGCAACTTTAGTCAGAGCTCAAGGTATCTTCAGTGGCCTCAAATAATTCCTGTAGTGCAGCTATAGCCCAGTTATTGGTGTAACCAAACTTCTGGATTCTGTGTTCACATGTCAGAAATATAAAGATTGAAGAAAAGCAGAGCAAGGACTGAATCCTTTAGCAGCCTGTTGTTGAGTATTTTGGCAGAGCTAATCCTTCCTCTAATAATCAGTTCAAAAGTTCTCCATGCTACAACTTCACTCTCAATGATACTGCAATCATGCGACAGAAGATTTAGCGTTATGTGATGTGCAAAATTTTACATTTCTGAAAATTTACAGCAAGTTGCCAATCTTTACCCACTCTGAAATAATATCAAGATCTGCCTGAATAGTTGTATATTTTTCCTGATTGTACTTCATTACAGACAACTACATCATCTGCAAAAAGTATGAGGTACTATTAATACTGTCTACCAATTAGACAATATACACAATGAACAGCAAGTTTTCCAGTATACCTCTCTGGGGCATAACTGAAATTACTTCTACATCCATCAATGACTCTCCATCGAGGATAATGTGTAACATACTCCCTATCACAAAATCCTCCATACAGTCATGAATTTCATTTGATAACCATTATGATTGTATTTTCATTAATGACATGTTAATGTGTTACTGAGGCAAATGGTTTTCCTACGTCGAAGACTGCTGTATCTACAGGATTGCCTTGATCTATGGAATTCAAGATGGCATGTGAGAAAAGCGTGAATCAGATTTCACATGACCAATATTTTCATTATGGTTGCCAGGGCAGAAGCCATTCTGTTCGAGTTACCTATGTTCAAGTTCAGAACCTCATTCTGTTTGAGGGTATTCCTACCCACTATCCTCCCCACCCTATCCTTGGTGCTATTCCACCATCCCCAAAACCCATGCAATGTCCTTGACCATCCCTACTTCATTCCTGCTTTCAACCCTTGCCTCATGGTTCATATCCCTGCAACAAAGCTAGATGCAAGACCTGTCTCATAAATCTTCCCAACATCACCTACTCAATGCCAGTAACAGGCATCATCTATTCCATCAAAGGCAGGGCTGCCTATGAAAGCAGTCATGTAATCTACAAACTAAGCAGCAATCACTGTGCTGATTTTTACATGCACACAACAACCAACAAGTTGCCTGTTCACATAAATGGCCACCAACAAACTGTGGCCAAGAGACAGCTGGATCATCTAGTTGCTAAAAATGCTACCCAATGCAACATGCTTCACTTCAATGCCTGCTTCACAGCCTGCACCGTCTGGATCTTTCCTACAAACACCAACTTTTCTGAACTGCACAGATGTGAACTGCAATATATTCACCATTCCTGTAACACCCTGGCCACTACCTTTGTTGGTCCCTGTCCTTCTCTCACCTATCCCTTTCCCTGCTACCACTCTAGCACTTAAAGCCTTCCATTCCACTGGTGCACCCACCAGTTTTTCCTCTCCTCCACTTCTCCCCTTTTCTGCTCCTCCCCCCCCCCCCCCCTCTAGCCTCCAGACTGCACCTAGCAGCCCTACCCTGTCCCCATCACATCTCTGCTTGCTCCCACAAGCAACAATGCACGCTCCCTCACCCATACCATACTATCCTTAACTCTCCACATCCTAGGCACCTCCTTACCCCCCACCACCCACAGACTGCCTCTCCTGTCAGGTGAACCTTCTCTCATCAGGCACAGTTGCTACAAGTCCGGTCCAAGTAGCCAGAGACAGTAGTTGTGTGTTTGAACTACACTTGCAAGAATGTGTGTGAATGTCTTTTACTTTAGAAGAAGGCCTTTTGGCCGAAAGCTCAAATGTATAGCAGTCTTTTTGTTGTGCCTGTCCGCAACTCATTACCTCCTCTATGATGAGTAGCAATCTGTCCTTTTCATAATACTGTCATTATTGCATCCTGGTTTTTCCATTTCATGATCCTAAACAGATGGATCTTAATAATACTTAGCAGCAGTTTTGTGGATGACGTCTGCTACAGATGGGCGTGACCTATTTCTCCCAACAACTGGGCACAATATATTTATTTATTCAGGTATTTATAGCATATTATGATTAAGAGAGAGACTAACTCAATTGCAAATATTTTACATAATCTGAATACAAAATCTTTGGTTCCTGGGGCCATTTTTAATTTTAGTGATGTGTTCCACAATGAAGATGACACACATGCCTATATCACTCATTTTGCAGTGGTGTGAGAATTACACTCTAACTGTACTCATGGAACTTACTTCGTAAAAGACATGTTAAATTTGAGTTTAGCATTTCTGCTTTTGCTGTGCTACTTTCAGTTTTGGTTCCTGTGTCTTCCACAACTATCTGAACACCAAATGTTTGTGCAACCAACAGCCCTAACATTTGAACAAAATTGATTTGAGCTTTGCAGTGGTCATTAATAGCTTTATGCATTGCCCTTTCTTTATCTCTGACACTATGCTCTGTTTTACACCTACTGTGCAGCAGTCACAGTATCTTTAGAAGTTTCTTTACAGAGACTGGAAACCATGGAAGATCCTTCTCATCATGAAGGATGGATACATATCCATCCAGCACTTTGTCAACTATTCTTCTAAACTTCAGTCAAAGTTTCCCTATATGCACCTGCCCAGTGCTAAATGTCTGAAGTTCCTCTCAGATATGACATTACTGCCTCTTCATCTAGTTTCCTGAACATATAAATCATTCTGCTTCTTTTAGTTGCCCTTTGCCTTTGGTAATCACTGTTGGCACAACTGTATCATAATCACTGATACCAGTTATGACGTGGACATCTTCAAACATCTCACGAGATCTATTTGTTGCCATTAGATCCAGGAAATTTTTGTCTAGCGGGGGCTCTTAAAATATGTCTTCAGTAGTCTTCCAATAAAGCATCTAGTATTGTTTTGTAAGATGTCTTGTCATACTCAGTTACCCAAATTGAATGATGAAAGATTACAAAGTGTTATCTAATGATGATAGTATAATTGGAGAACTTATGTATTAATAAGCCAAGGTTTCCTTTAATATTTTTGCTTGTAAATTTGGGAATGAATTTCCCGGTCAGCAGAAGTACTCATTCTTGACATTAAGTCCTGCTCAAATACTTTACAATTTTTATCTTGAAGGGTTCAAGTTTTTGTCTACTGTGATGAACATTAACACCTCGATTTCCCATAAGCTATTCTTCGATACACACAAAGAATTACTTAAAAAGTCTCATTGCTGTCAATTCATTACAATGATGCAACAACACTACATTTAACTCTACAGGTTTAGGCATACTGGCAGTAGAATAGTTTACCTGTTCCTTTTCTTTTTCTTTTCCATTTATTTAGATTAGTAAACATCAAATTTTTACAGCCAGTAGAGCTAAGTTCTGAAAATCTTAGCATCCTCTTTTCTCTAATACATCCCCAATATTTCTTGGTTTGAAGCTAACTTCTTATACAACCACCACCACCACCACCACCACCACCATTCTAAGGCATTATAGAACATAACATATACACAGTGTATTTACTCAGGTTAATATTTAAAGCTGACACTCAGTTACCAGCACCAGGGTACATGAAGGAAGCCTTCCCAAAGAGTGTGGAAATTACAAATCAGTTGTCCCTTGGGCAATGGTGAAAGACACTGGCTACTTGTTCCGAAAAGGTGCTGCTACGCGTCCCGACAAGACGATATGCAACAAACACAAATAGTCCTTCCAGGGTACAGGAAACTGCTTAATAATGCTGGGCACAGCTTATGAATCTGCATCCACAACAAACAGGGTGTACTGATTCAACAGTGTGGTTAATGTTTAGAGCTAGTCAACCATAAACACTGGAGAAAACATAATATTTCTAAGTCTGGTTTAAGTTGCACAAAATACTGTTTCATTTAGAAAATGCCTGCCTGGTTTTATTTTACCTTTGAAGATACTGCCTTTTGAGGCCATAAACATTTTTGAGTCATGGATTTGCCTGTACATTTAAACATTTGATGTATTTTTGCAAAAACTTATCACACATTGTGAAATAATCTTACTGTTATTGTCGAATGGGATTTTTGAATAATACTTCTGCTCTGGCCATATGGCTTTATGCATTACAAAATCATAAAGTGAACAGTAAATGAAAATTTTGTTTGGTTCAAACTTACTGTTGTTGCCCGTTCAGCCCATGAAATGAGATTATGAAAGCACAAGTACAAATAACCCCTAACTGTTTTCTTTGTTTTTGAACCTATTTTGCAAATAGTCAGACCTCAAAAAATATGAATATTTGATTCAGAAGCCATTCAACTAGTGGTAAAGTAAACACGAATCAGGCAACACAGATGTGTGTAGTAATTATTCATTACATACAGATATTTGGTTCCTCTCCTCACCACCCAAATCCCGAACAAAAACTTCAGCCCCAAATGAATAAACCCTATTTATACATAACAATTGACTTCCAGATCTGCTTAGGGCAATTTGTTGCCAGTCTGCTTTTCCTGAAGATCAATGAGAGTAAGACTGTCATAAACAGAGTACTGATGTAACTGTGGTTAAGAATGGGAGAGACATTAGCCTTGACTCCCTTAAAGAAAATGGCTTGAACAATTCTGAGAACGTTGAAACACTTAAAGCAAGATGACATAATTCCATATATGAGCTTTGAAACTCACATTTTCCAATTTTGTCTCCAGCATTTTCGTGCCACACTGCCTCTCTGAAGACTACCTTTATACTTCATGAACTAAATATTACAACCCACCTTGAAGTTCAGCTTGCAGTTTATCGATCTGCTTGCGCAGTCTATCAATTTCTATATTTGCTTGATCTAGGTTATCCATTCTTTCTTTTTGGGATTTCCCATACATGTCCCTTGTGCTCGTTGACACTTCTGCTTGGTCCTTTCTAGTATTGTCCCTAAAAATTTAAATATCAGATAACAAAGGATCTGACTCCACAAATAAATTAAAATTAGTATTAATGACAACAATTAAGAAAGTAAATTTTGTTTCAAAACAAATAAATAGGTGAATGATAACCTTACCATTTCAGTGCTGTATTGCTGAAAAGATAAAATGCATACAAAATGTGAGCCAGGGGAAAGTCACACTAAAATTGTGCCATCAATGTTACATACATTTCAACACCCTAATGATGCAAATACCTGTTTTAACATCTCATTTCCGAAGCATTCACAGATTGATGACTAAAGATGGATGCCCCATCATGATTAAGGATTCCATTTTTCCTAGACAACTTTTCAACAACTGACCCAGCAAAATTTGTCAGATATGGCAACTGGTAGATGTGCACACTATCTGGACTCCAACAATGATCCAATCCTCCTCTGCTACTCTCTACATTTGCACAAGTTTAATTCTTGATCCCAACCACACTCTTCCATATTTGGTTGTTTATATGTCCTAGGATGAGTTGCATGAGTAATTTGTAAGCAATCTTCTTTGTAGACTGATTGCATTTTCCTAGTATTCTGTCAATAAACCGATGTCTGATGGCTGCTTTACCCATGACTGAGCCTATGTGATCATCCCATTTCATGTCCATACTAAGTGTTACACCCAAGTATTTGTATGACTTAACATATTCCGACTATGACTCACTAATATTATATTCAAAGGATAATTTTTTTTCTTTTTGTGAATTAATAATTTCATATATTTGAAAATTTAAAACAAGCTGCTAATCATTGCATCACTCTGAAATCTTAGCAAAATCTGATTGAATATTTACACAGCTTCATTCTGACAGTACTTCGTTGTAGATAACTGTAGTATCTGTGAAAAGTCTGAGGTTACTATTAATATTGCCTGCAATGTCATTAATATACAACATGGACATTAAGGGTCCCAACACACTTCCCTCAGGCACACCTGAAATTACTTCTACATCTGTTGATGACTCTTCATCCAAGATAACATGTGCATTCTCCCTACCAAAAAATCCTCAATCAGTCACATACTTTATCTGATATCCCATATGATCATACTTTTGATAATAAGAGTAGCAGTCAAACGCTTTTCAGAAACTGAGAAATACCGTGTCTACCTGACTGTCTCAATCGATGGCTTTCAGGATGTCGTGAAAAAAAGTAGAAGTTCAGTTTCACACAATCTATGTTTTTGAAATCCATGCTGGTTGCATCGAGGAAGTCATTTTGTTTGAGATACTTCATTATGTTTGAGCTCAGATATGTTCTAAGATTGTACATAATGGGCAGTAGATCTGAGGATCACTTCTGCTAGTCAACAGAGGGGTTAATTCAACAGCGAATTGGGTATAGAATCTGACAGGGATCATAGGGTCACCACTAATTTAGTAAACTGAGTACCTCATATAAAACTTTGCTAAAATTTGATCCTTTTTCACTGTTTACCAAGTATCTCCATACTCATATTTGAACGGACATCTGATTCATACTATCTCAGAAGCTTGGAGCTATGCCGGAAGACTTGTCACACTTCATGCCACCTATAATAGTAATGAGAATGCTTAGTAACACTTAGTTTTTCTAGCTGTTTCATTCTGTTAGCCAAAATTCAAAAACCTCAATGGAGAAAATATTGGCCAATTATGATAAACTGAAGGGCACATAGTTCTAAGTCTGTGTTCTCCTCCTGTTTTACAATTAACAGCTCTCTCTCACATAATTTGGATGGAAGGGCTTCTCTGAATACCACATTCTCTACCATATAGCAATTGTCCCAATAAAACCACAACACACAATGTTTGTTCAGCAATCCCACTTTATCAAACCTATGGCAAGTCACACTTGTGTCACATGGCTAATCTGATTTACATAAATTTCAACAGGTAGATACAATAAAATACAAAATTATATGTCAATTTACTAACCTTTAACAAATGAAAAATTAGCCCTAGAAATACATCAATTAGTGTGAATGAAATATGCATTCTTCATGCCATTTGTTCTTAGTTGGCATGACATAAACACTTGTACTAAAGTAATTAGCTACGTATTGTGAAAACAGAAGCAAATATAGCTACAATTAGGATCATATTTGCTTTTTATTTAAATATGATAGCAAGTGAAATTCGCATTGCTCACATGGGCACAGTGCTGAGTAGCAAACAATATGTACAAATCAGAAAATAGGCACATATGTTGATAAATAAAAATGAATTCCATCACAAATAATGATTTCACCATTTTTTGGTTTTATTTCATAAGTAATAAAATACTCTGAATATAATAGAAGGAAACATTCCATGTGGGGAAAAACAAAATATATCTAAAAACAAAGATGATGTGACTTACCAAACGAAAGCGCTGGCACGTCGATAGACACACAAACAAACACAATCATACACACAAAATTCAAGCTTTCGCAACAAACTGTTGCCTCATCAGGAAAGAGGGAAGAAGAGGGAAAGACAAAAGGATGTGGGTTTTAAGGGAGAGGGTAAGGAGTCATTCCAATCCCGGGAGCAGAAAGACTTACCTTAGGGGGGAAAAAGGACAGGTATACACTCGCGCACACACACACATATCCATCCGCACATACACAAACACAAACAGACACAATGTCTGCTTGTGTCTGTGTATGTGCGGATTCATATGTGTGTGTGTGTGTGTGTGTGTGTGTGTGTGTGTGTGTGTGTGTGCTCGCGCGCGCGCGAGAGTGTATACCTGTCCTTTTTTCCCCCTAAGGTAAGTCTTTCCGCTCCCGGGATTGGAATGACTCCTTACCCTCTCCCTTAAAACCCACATCCTTTTGTCTTTCCCTCTTCTTCCCTCTTTCCTGATGAGGCAACAGTTTGTTGTGAAAGCTTGAATTTTGTGTGTATGTTTGTGTTTGTTTGTGTGTCTATTGACGTGCCAGGGCTTTCGTTTGGTAAGTCACATCATCTTTGTTTTTAGATAATAAAATACTCTCATTTACATAGATAACTGTATATTAAATCTGGAAACAGTAGTGGAAATTTAGTTGCAACACTGAGCATTAAGAGATTGCTTGGTGGTAACATTTGTTTTTACATGCCCTTTTGCTGAGTTTCTGTTATCCACTATCAATTTCTAAGTTAATAGAAGTCCCTTTGGTAACTGGTTGATAACACTGCAAGTTCCGAATTTGTGTAAGTTCTGTGAAACAATGATGATGTAAACTAACATTTGTTTCTTAATCTGTTACAATGACATGGCATCAACACATAACAACACTCCTACCAGGATAACAATGCAGTGCACATGTGAATTATAATCAAGTTCAAATTGTTTTTATATGTCTGACTGGTTTGGCCACAGAAACTATGTGGCAAGTACTCCAGCCCACACAAATCACATCAATACATAGCAAAGAAAAGTACTCGAAATCATAGCTTTGTAGGACCTAGAATGTGGAATAACAATGGTTCCAAAGCTGGCACAGATTGTGCCTTCCTTTCAAAAATAACTCTGCTTCTGACAGAGTAAAGACTGTTAAAAATAAATGCAATGAATATATTGCAAATAGATGACACTTCTACCACAAAAGCAGGATTATTTCACTAGAATCACAAAATGTTTGCACTATATGTAAAGTACAAAAAAATAAAGTTTTTATAAAAAGTGAGAAAATTTCTAGTTACAGTATGTATGCTAATTAGCATAATAGACAAAATTTGGAAGCCAATGTGACTGGAGATACATCACCCAAGTACAAACATTTTTGTATGGCAGTTACACACCACTGTCTGGTCTTGGCTAAAATTTACCTGGGATAAAGAAACTGAAATCTAAATGTGTCATATCTTAAAAATACTGTGATTTTGTGTCATGAGTTGATTCCTCTTTTACACTAAAGTAGCTATTATTAACCATCACAGTTCACGGTAGTAATATTATTTTGCATGTACCAAAGGTAAATCTGTAATCTCAATCAGCAGTCTTCTGAAAACTGACAATCATTTAAATTAACAGGCACAAGAAAATTATTTCTGCAAAAATTAGCACCTTACCTTTCTCGACTGTATGTATGATATTCAAGCCTGCTTTTGTAACCTTCTCTGTTTGAATCATCTTTTACAGTATATCCACCAAACTTTTCTCTGAGATCATTACATTCCTTCAGTGCTCTATCCCTGTCATGCAAGGCTGACGCAATTTCTCTTTTCAGTGTTTCAACTTGGTATGACAAGGCCTTTTTCTGACATGAGGAAGAAATAAAAGATATGTGAATTAAACTTATCTTAACAATTAACTAAACAAATGTCTCATTACAAATTACTACATTTCATAAATTATGATATACTCAACGTCCAGTACAGTTCAGTTACAGTAACAAAAAAATTGTATTTTGAGACAGCTTAATTTGCAAGTATTGCTATTTTCCATAATTAATTAAAATTTCTTTTAAACCTCAATGACTGTATTGTGGTTTTATACAATGATCAGTATGTGCTTTTACACAATAAAAGTACCACTGACGAGATAATATAACTAGGTATATTCAATATCCTTTGATTACATAATTAGTAAGCCACAATTGTGTCTAACTATGTCTCTCCAAGATTAGTGTGTGGCCAGGAAAATGAATAATTGGTGATGCATTTGATACTCTGCAGCCAGTTGACAGAACAATGAGCAATTTTTGTTTATTCGGAAAAGCAGTTGCTCATACAACATTCATCTTGCCTAGGTTTCATGCTAACTCAGCTGTTAACACAGATTACACAGTATTAATATTTATCAAGCACTGAGGAAAAATAATACAAGTTTTCGTATCCGCCGGCAACAAAATGTATGAATTGTATAAACTAGCACAGTGTCAAAGCAAACCACAATCGTCCTGTGTAAATGTAGTCACAGAATTTCAGAAACAAGTCTTTATCCTGAAATGTTAACATATGCAGGTGGCTGTCAGAAGACCATAAAAAATGATGAAATTGTATTTAGTATTGCAGACGCAAAGAGCAACATGAATAACCAATTACAAAAGGATATGGATGTAGAAAAATCTACTGACAAAATGTCAGCAGACAGAAATGTGTAGATAGACATAAATCTGCTATCTCTTGCAGCCCTGGTGCTTCCTCTGGAAGAAGAAAGGAAAGGACTGGAGGGAAGAAACTGGCAAGGCTTAATGACTCAAAATCACCCAGGATTCTTAATCAAGGAATTTACTAGATAGGACACATACAAAATCCATTTTTCCCCTTTTTCCCCCCTCATCCGATTTACTTTGCTTGCGTTGACCTGTGGTACCGTAAGACATTTTCTTTATCATAAGGCCTGACAAGTTTATTTTCCTCAAGCTTGGTTCCAAAAAAACATCAGTTTTAAGCCTTTTTGTGTATTTCCACCAACTGTTAGTTCTTACCTAAATTTATGTCTGTACAAATGAGGATCGCTCTGAAAGTAATGTCCCATATTTTTTCCCTCAACAATTATTTATTCAACGCAATGAAAATTACATACATGAAAGCATGATGTTATATACATCACCCCCCTTTTCTTCCATGTAATCTCCTTCTAGTTCTATGACCCTCCTCTAGTAAGACACAAGGGCGTTTATGCCCTGTCAGTACCAGTCTTTGTTCTGGTCACGAAGACATTTCTCCTGTGCACAAATTACCTTTC
The DNA here is from genome assembly GCF_023864345.2 of Schistocerca serialis cubense. NCBI lineage: Eukaryota > Metazoa > Arthropoda > Insecta > Orthoptera > Acrididae > Schistocerca > Schistocerca serialis. Next base: position 358,247,957 of record NC_064639.1, read on the forward strand.
ATCATCCTCAATACCTCTCCCATTAACGCCATCCTTTAGTGTCCCAAACAACTGGAAGTCCTGCTAAGTCAGCACTGTAGTGTGAAAGGGATACCACTGTCCAACCCTGAAATCCTCAAACTTGTGCGAGGTAGAGCATTTATTGTGCTAAATTACAATATCCTCTGTGTTGTTCACAGCAGCAGTGCAACTGCTGAGGTGTAATGTGTCAGCCCTTGTGAATGAGAACATCAGCACAATGCAACATGTCTGGTGTGACCGTCGTGGATGGTCTCCCCTCTCAGCGCAAATTGTGGAGCTCAGCTGCACCCTCTTCTGATGGCTTCACCTCTGTGCCCAATAAACAGCTGTACTCCTGTCAACTGCAAATGCTTCATAAACTTCACACAAACATTTGTGAAGATTCAACACAATTTCTTTCTCTGCAGTGAGACTAAAAAACAACATGCTGTTTGTTACATAAGTCACCTATGACTGTCAGTTTGAAATGGTGCTGCAGCTGCACTACCTTTTAGGAGAGACAAATTTTGCAGACACACTCAGTAAACTTAGAAGAACTCATACTTAATGTTTCACATTCGGAACATTGTTGTCAGCTGAGAAAAAATATGTGAGGTATTACTTTCTGGGTGTCCCTGTATTATAAATATTTGCATCTCGCTGATAACTTTTAATCGTAAAATAACTATGATAAACTCTGCCAATAAAGAATAAATTTTGTTCTTTGTAGTTGGCAAAAGTAAAACGGTCTGAAACTACCACTGACCAAAACAAGGTCTATATTTGTATACTTCTTATCTGGATTGTGTTGCAATGTTGCCTTCACTACACGAATGAAACAAGTCAGTGACACAAAAACAAAACATAGGATACCTGTACTTTCAGGGAATGTTGGAATGAGATAATTTGAATCAATTCTGTCTGATGATGTAAACTTGATTCAAAGCGAACACAAAAACAAACCTTAAACTTCACAGGAGATTAAACTTGTGTAGTACAATCCTGAAATTTCATTGTCATCAAGTGAACCTTGCACAAGGATCATTGTCTTTCTCAGTGCTTGTTTGAGATATCAAAACACATTTACAATCTGAGCACAGCTTCAGTCTGCCTTTGGGACTCTACTACCTTTCCTCAATAAAATACAAATAGTCAGTACACTGTTATGGCATCACAATATAACAGCAGTAATGGGCTACGGTTTTCACTATCTTTGATTTTAATTTTCCAGCTACAGATAATTCATAATACTGAATAATTTTTACAGGTGATTGATTAAAATTTTTAATAGCTTACCTTTTCCATACATTCCTTGTTTTCTCCTTCAAGGGTCTTGTACTTCTTAAAGGCTTCTGTAAGGTCTTCGGACAGCTTTTCCATTTCTTTATGAACAGTGTCTCGTTCACTCATGATGAGAGAATACTCCTGCATAGCAGCATTCCGCTCTTCTGTGAGTCTTTTCAGGTCTTTACTTGCCTTCATTCGAACTGCCATGGCTTGGTTAATTTCCTTCACAGCCTCCTCATGTTGTTGCTGAACCTGCTTTCAAAATACACTTATTAGAAAAAAAACATAACATCAAACAACATACAAACAAAATAACAACAAACAATTAAATTCATGTCTTTGGGAACAAGAATGATGCAAAAATTGAGATCTTCCTTTGATGATACCATGGCCATTGACCAAGTGAAAAGAAAGTAATTGTCCAACTTGTATAAATAATTCAATAAAATACTTGCTATATCAGTTCTGGTCATTTTTCAATGAATTTTTCCAAATCAGTATCTTTCTCCTCTAGTTTATTGGCTTTTGGAGAAGTCAGCAAAAAAAGCTGACATCAGTTTCGTATATGATCTTCCATCATACAATACCTGGTGTAACTGACTGGATGGCAGAGTATATGGTTGTGCAGTTTATTTTATGTTATAAACAGCTATGAAAATATAATCTACAGGCTCTTTCCAGTGACTGGGTTGTTGAAATAAGGTTATTCTAGAATTTAACAGTATAATTTTGCACCGAATCAATTTCATTTTGAGATTAGTTGAAAAGAAAAATCCTTTTGGCAACAGACAGATCAATTTATGAACAAGGGCATGGTCAGACTTTTCACATCAAAATCTATCTTGATTTTTCTGCCACTCATAGCTAATGGCCTTTAAAACCAACAAGCTACATTTGAGTTGCCTGCACAGTCTGCCACCTATTGAACAAAATACGAGAGTATGGAACATCAAACCAGTTGTGTGATTGGACTCAAGATTTTTCTTGCTAACAATGTTCTGTGTGATACTCAGTGGAGAGAAACCTTCAGACAATATGGGAAAATTGTGCAAAATGCAGGACAACCTGCAGAGGAACGACGTTTGGTGCACAGATTGATAATTGACCCTCAGTATAAACAAATTCAGTGTACTAGGCATAAACAGGCAGAAATACCCATTACTGTATGACTATTTATTAATCATATGATGACAGGAGAAATACTGGACAATTATTCACAACCAATACGAACAGATACTCACAATTTCAAGTTCAAACTGGGTTCACAGTCAAGCCCAGGCTTGAAATCCAGTCAGAATCTTCTGCAGACAAATTGTGAAAGTCTTCCATTGTCCTTCAGAATGCTCTAAGGGAACATTAAAATGTTATGTGATGTACTGTTTGTGACCTTCGACACAGTCAAATTCGAGGGAGGACTTCCACCCCCCCCCCTCCCCCTACCCACCATGTGCAGTAATGCTCCCCACCTGCCGCAGCCAGATCTGATGCACCATTGTCACTCGGGTAGAGGAAAACTTGCTGGTCACACCCAGATATTTTAATTTACTGATGATGCTTTAGGGTATATTGCTACTGTCATTGATTGTTCCAGGCTTGCTGCATCTTGAAGTTACCATCCTGCAGGTTGACTGCTGTGTGCCATGTTGGTTTTCTAGACCTCAGTCGGTGGGGTTCAAATGATGAAATTTCTTGAATGAATTGGTAATTCTGTTGTTTTTTTTTCCCCCTCCTCCTCCTCCATACATTCAGCAATGACTGTGATCTTCTTATTGATGGTAATGGAATATTACTAAGGACCAGTGGACAGCGTAAGCTTGTGGGACGAATACACCCTGTGATGAGGCGCATAGCTCAACTGAACTATGTGTCAATTATTTTAGTGTGAGTGCTGTTTAGCCAGGTGACAGTATGAAAGAGCTGAAGCTGAGGACTTTGCAGTGGCACCCAAGCTATTCTTGTTATCTTTTGGAGTGTATTGCTCTGAGTTTTGATTTTAGTTGTCATACTCCAGAGATGTATCTTTTACGTCAAAGGCCTGTCTAGGACCACACCTTGGTATTATAGAGTGTTGCAATATTGGAGAGTCTGATCTCTAAATGTGATGTTAGGTTTGTAGTTTGGTTATTTATTTCATATGTGGAATGCTGATACAATGGTCTTTTGATGATTTGATCGGAGAAAGTTATATTTGAAGTATTTATCCATTGCCTCCAGATCTGATGTTAAGAGTCGCTTCAGCTTTCCTAAAGTTTTGATCCTGATTGAACAGAGCACTATCGTATTTGGAACGTCGTATATATAGAAATTAAAAAGGAGTGGGGCCAAAACAGAACCTTGTGGTGTATCATGAAGTATTTATTGTTCAGCATGTTGTCAATTAGAGTGGTTAGTCTCCAACATGAAATGACACTGATGAATTTGAACAGGAGTCTGTCACGCCAGACTATATCATAAACTGCAGTTCAATCTAAGAAGAGCCCAATGTTTATCTTCTGCTTCTCAAAGCCATTTTCAATATGAGCTGCTGCTGTTAGAACCTGTTCCCTACATCCTCCTCCTGGTCTACACCCAGCTTGCTCCATGGGAATGTGTTTGTTGATGGCTGAGCAGATTCTTTTATAAATGAACTTCTGCAGGAGTAATGGGACAGTAGTTTTCAACTTTGAAGGATCTTTGTTTGATCTTAGTACAGCAATGATCTTAGTTTTCCTGAAGAGAGGTGGCAGATAATTTGAGTAAGATGTCTGAAAAGAAGGTGTTCACCTATTTGACAGTAACAGGACCAAGGTACCATAGAAATTCAGACTGGGTACCATTTACAAGCTGCCTAACCTCTCTTGTAATGTATTTATCTCCTGTTTACTTGGAAGTGGAGATCGTGTAATTGGCCACATCATCTAAAATCATCTAAATTTATGTTACATTTTTGTTGGGTGGTGATGTATGTTGTATGCAGCATTCTGATTAAGGACCAGGACTTCCTTCTGGAAGGAGTATAGTTCAAGGAGGCTGCAGTTTCTTTCCAGTAGTTTCTTCTGTTCTCATTTAGTGACTTCAGAAGGTTCGAGACAGTAGCAGGATCACCAGTGTCTTTGAACTCCTTGAGAAGCCCTTCACTGTCTTCATTCCAGCCAGGAATGTATTCTTTGCAGTAACCCCTTGGCACATCACAGCAAGGAATATAATTCTTTGTGGCTGCCTCTCAGTATGTATTGTTTTGCTGTGATTTCAGTATGCCAAAGGATCTGTTGCATTTGTTGAAGATGGGCTTTATTGATCTTATGTTGGCATCTGTTTGTTTAGAAAATTCAAACCAGGTGGTTTTTTTTAAGTTACATCTAGGTTTCAGATAAGAGTGGAGGTAGGTATGAACAACCCCATCTGGAGACTTATTGGACTATGATTACACAATTGCAGAACAATAACTGGAACCAGATGCATCCATAAAATATCTAGGAGTATGCATAAGAGTGAAATGACCACATTAAATCACAGGTATGTCAGATGATACACAAACTCACTAGAAGAATCCTCAGGAAGTTTAGTCCACCCACAAAGGACGTAGCTTGCAAAAGCCTGGCTTAACCAACACTTTATACGGGGTGTACAGAAAGTCCGGGAACACTTTCAATTTTTTTATTGCTCAAAAACCAAACATTGTACAGATATCATACATATGTCATTTTGAAGAGAAACCCTGAAAGGTTTTTTTTCCACGTATACCACCACAGTGTAGCTTGGTAATTTGTCGATAGTCAGCGCTACTCGCAAACATAGAGAGTTCAGGTGCTGAGCGAGCTTTCTGTGTGATGGAGTTCAATAAAAACAAGTGTGCTACAGCTGTTCAATGGATTTTTAGAACCAAGTATGGTAAGAAGCCACCAACAAGGAAGGCCATTTACCACTGGTACAACAAATTCATTACGACGAGTTGCTTGTGCCTGGAAAGGAGAAGCGGATGTTCCAGTGTGAGTGAAGTGAATGTGGAGCGCGTATGAGAGACATTCATTAGGAGATCACAGAAATCGGTGCATTGTGTATCCCGTGAACTTGAAATGGCTCCAATAACAGTGTGGAAAGTTCTGCAACAGACGCTGTCTATGAAACCATTCAAATTGGAGTTAGTGCAGAAGCTCAATGAAGACAGGGGAACAGCTGTTTCATGAAATGGCCTCCCCATCACCAGATCTCCCTCCGTGTAACTTTTTTCTGTGGGGACACGTTAAAGATCTGGTGTATGTACCGCCTCTCCCATGTAATGTAGCAGAGCTCCGGGAGAGAATACAGGAAAGGACTGCCGCAGTCGATGATGCCATGCTGGGACGGGTATGGCAAGAATTCAATTACCGTATTGATGTGTGCCAGGTCACACATGGTTCGCTTATCAAATGTTTGTAAAAAAAAAATCTGGGATTCGGTACCAGATCGCATTGAAAGAGAAATGACAGAGAAAAGTGTAAGAGTGTGTGTGTGTGTGTGTGTGTGTGTGTGTGTGTGTGTGTGTTTTGTACCTTAGCTCATTAAAGGATTTCTTCTGGTAACAAGTAAGTTTTCATTCTCCTTATTGTATGCCTGTCAATAACTCAAACGCTACTGGTATTCAGTGAATGGTCTTCTTTACTCTAAATTGATTACATCTGGAAACCTGAATCTTTTTAGAACCACTTACTTGAAAAGTATCTCCTTGTAACATTATGTATGTATTCTATGAACAGTTAGAATCTAACCAATGTATGCTTTCTGGTATACATTTGTTAACTGTTTAATTTTACATTGTGTTGGTTTAGTTTATTCCAACATTGGAAAGTAGAAAAAATTAATAAAATATAAATGTAAGATCTGACCTAATCTTATATAATTGTAGCAACTATTACAAGAAACAGTAAACCATTACAGTTTCATGTGGGAGTTAATCACAAATAAGAATACAGGGTCAACACTGAATCTTTAAGGGCTGTGGAGGAAGAATCATTGTTATAAAGTGTCGATTATTTGCTAAAATCAGCTCTGCAATTGAATTTTTGGTACAATCATTTTAATAGGACAGAAGTGAGGGTGAAGTTAAATTAGCGAGACCAGGATATAAATAGATTACAATTTTTGCTGACCTCAATCATTCAGTCTCCATCAACATGATATTATATCATATACATTATCTTTTCTCATTCATATTTATTCACTTTTTGTGTGTTGTTTGCAACATGTTTCAGATTGCCTCCAGTGTGAATGTCAAACAAGTCGACATAATCACTCAGTTACACGATTAAACCACTCATGCTATTTAACATCTGCGTGCTTGGAGAGATAGAACTACATCACAAACTGTAACAGCTGCATCACTGAGAGTGTTGTATAACTCTTGCAACCTATCTACTTAGATATTAGTGGTGCAATATTGTTAAGGTTTAATACAAACTACTTCTGAATGCAGAAGGTTCTGCCTAAAACTAAAGTAAAGGATTATTATGAATACTGCAAGTTAATGAGAAACAAACAATAAAGTAATAATGCAATGTTAAAATGGATTGTGTGTGACAATGCAGACCTTAGCAAGAGCTTCTCGATATTCGTTTCTCTCCCTGAGAGCCATATCCCATTGACGGATTGCTGCTGTACATTGTTGTTTTAGACCATTTCTTTCTCGAACAGCAGCATTTCTTTCTTGCACTACTTCTTCATACTGCTTTTTAAACCTTCCAACTTCTTCCTGCAGCAAAATTTGATCTTTTAAATTATAGGAAAGAATAGAATTAATACAAAAGTTAAGTAACAAGTTTAGGCACAGTTACACTGAAACTCCTGTAAATAATTTTTAAGTCTGGACATTAACAATATCTGAGATGTGAAAAGACTGTCTATTTAACAAGTCTTCACTACCAGTGCACAGTCAGTAAAGATTTATGTGAACTCAAGTTCTCTCATGTGAAGCTCTGCTCCAATTTTGGCATATGATACATAGACAATTATCTCATGCCTGAAATATTATTACTAAATATGCTAGATAGCAGTCAATGTGAATCAAAGTAGCAGTTTATGATCACTGCATTGCTCAGGATTGAAGTCTCTAACCCTATAATCTTCCTGACTACAACCTCTGCTAGCACCTGCCCCACAACCACCTCCATCCCTGCCGCAGAACTTAACTTTATTACTCCTACATCCATGCCCTCTTCTCCACAGTGTTCTCTTCATCTGTGCCATCTCCTTTCCAATCCTCTCCTCACACAACTCGCCTTGCCTGGGGCAAGAACGATTCCATCAGTGCCACATTCCTACCTGATGCCTCTGCTGCTGCTCCCTCCCAGCTGTCAGCCTCCCTTCTCCAACCTCTCTCCTGCTCCCCACCATCTTCCCACCCTCGCCCACTCCACCCAACATAATCACCACGCCACTCAATCTGGAGTGGCAGCGTAATGTACTCAGCTAGGACAATGTAATTGCATATATCTGTGCATTCTTGTGTTCATTTATACTATTTTGGTTTTGCTGATATTTAGAAAGTGTTTCAAGCACCCAGATTTTCCTGAACTGCTCCTTCTGTTACTTCTCATTTTAAATTGCCATCATCACCCCAGTATCATCACCATCAAATGAAAATTCAGCCCATCACTAAGATGGAGGGCACTGGGAGGGAAGCACAAGTCTGCAGATTGGGAATTTTGCTTGCTCATACTCGCTCGAATGCGGCAGCACTCAGGTGTGGTTTGTTGGAGTGCGAATGCTCGGAGCAGGGCAAGCTGTGGTCGAATGAGGCACTATGGTGTGGAAAGAGCAGAGGCCACTTGGCCTGTACGCTTGCCACTCTGAGGAATCATCCTGGCATTTGCCTGAAGTGATTTAGGGAAATTACGGAAAAACTAAATCAGGATGGCCAGGCAAGGGTTTGAACTGTCATCCTCCCAAATGCAAGTCCAGTGTGCTAACCACTGCGCCACCTCACTCGGTACATTTGTCTGCAGGCCATTGTTGTTTCTGATATAATCCCACCAGCTCAGATCAAGTTATGCTGTAAATACATATTACTGCAGAGTAGCATCTAACGCTTTAGACAATAAAGAAAATTTGGAAACAATCAAAAGTCTCGCAGACCAAATCAGTTGTTCTGTAAAACTGCTATCTTTGTAAATTGTTGTACGTGGCTGTAGCCAACATAAACTAAATTTCAACCATCTTAAAGCTATTGCAGGCACAGATTCATTGCTTTTTCATAAAGTTTCTATGTTTAAAAGCAGTCTTCTCTCTAGTATGTCACGTTAAGGGTAATCTTAGCTTTTAGACTATCTTGAGTTTTAACAGCCATCGTTTTTTTTATTGTGTAACTAACCTAAAAATTATGTAGAAGTAATGGTCTGAATTCGGCCTATTACATGTGGTCTAAATTTAGGCAATAGCCAGATTTTGGAGCATTTCATCAATATGACTAACCTGAGCCACTGTTTTCTAGAATGCAAAGGTAAATGTCAAAACATATCCTGCAGGGAAAAAGGAAGAAGTGGGACAAAATAAATATGTTGTTGTTGTTGTTGTTGTTGTTGTGGTCTTCAGTCCTGTGACTGGTTTGATGCAGCTCTCCATGTTACTCTATCCTGTGCAAGCTTCTTCATCTCCCAGTACCTACTGCAGCCTACATCCTTCTCAATCTGCTTAGTGTAAATAAATATGGCCATGGCAATTTGTGCAGCCAGAGATGAAAATATATGGACATCGAAGGCTGCTAAAGTATTTTATGTGCCACACACAACCTTACAAGCATTTAGCAAGGCAGAAGTTTTTGCTTCAAAAAATAATTTCACAAAAAATTTGAAGAAAGTTTGTATTAGGTGCAGAACCATATTTCACATAGAAAAGAAATTTTATGTCTTTGCACGTGGTGACCTACGCTGCACAGTTTACCAGTTAGCAACAAGGAATGGAGAAGGGAGAGGTAGGAAGAGCTCGGATGGATCTATTTTGCCAACATCATAAGAGAAGAATTAAGACAGAAATCAGTGCCACTACCATTTCAAAACCACTTTTGTACTTTTAGCTGTATTTCATTCACAGTAATGTACGATCTACAGTAAAGCGATTGGTAAGCTGCACGCTATCATACATTTTCAATAGACAATTTGTGAATCAAGTGACTGCTGTAAATTATGAAAAGGTGAATGGTTTATTAAGAAGGTAAAGTTCCACACAAACACATGCGGAGGGGGGGGGGGGGGGGGGGGATGAGAAATTTTAGAGAACTAAAAAAAAAAAATCACGGGAAATGAAAATCACTAGTTATTTTTTCTAACAAGAAAACTAAAGCTTTCAATGAAAAAATAAATTCATAAAATTATGTGGCATGGTCATATACACCTTCATTTTTACAGCGTGAAAATCTGAGATGCGAATTTGCCCCTTTCCCACTCAAGCTTGGGGTGCTCAAATGGTACTGAGGGACAGATTCGAGTCATTTTGGAAAATCAGGAAAAATCTAAATAGAGATGGTGGGATGGAAGCTTCAAACCCACCCCTTCCATGCAATATGTACATTGAAAATTATAATTATTAAGAGCTTCAGAGTCACAACATTCTCCATTAAATTCTTAGTGCACATTTTTTCTGCAGAGTATATTGTCATGAGCCTCACACTAACAGCAACAAAATAACGTCTAATGTCAGACTGGAAGGTAACAGTCATATTTCTCAATCTCTGTCCAAACAAAATGTATTTCAGTTGGTGTTCTGTAATATCTTCTCAGACCCTTTAATTCTACACTTTCTTAATTGTTTTAAAAGAATCTCACTTTTTTCCCTGCACTGCACCTCTTCACACCAATGCATCATTATTGTAACAACAACTATCAGATGTATGTAATAAAATGTCCAATTCCCAGTTCCCTCTGTTATCTTCCTTTTTACTGTTTTCTCCATTACAAAATTAGCTTAGTTGAATGCATTAAAACATGTGCCCATGTACTGTCTCCTCTGAGTAGTTTACAAAATATATAATTCCATTTATGGCCTATGCACAGTCCTTTTGTATCACACTAATTCAATGTAACAACAAAAACAATCAATTATTGATAAAATTATTTAACTGAATAGATAAAAAGTCTACTCACCAAGTGGCAGCAGAAAACACACACACACACACACACACACACACACACACACACACACGTAAAAGACTGTTGTGATTGGCAAGCTTTCGGAGTCAGCGGCTCCTTCTTCAGGCAGAAGTGTTGAATGGAAAGGAAGAAGGGTGAAGGAAAAGGACTGGAGAGGTCTAGGAAAAGGGGTACATTTTGTGAGTCACCCAGAACCTCGGGTCAGGGGAGACTTACCATACAGGATGAGAAACACTAATTCAATTGATTGAAGAGAACTTTCATTGGGAATATATATTGTGGACATCGTCAATACAAACATATAACAGAGAATCTAAGAAGGTGATAAGATTGAATGTTCTGGTTCATTTAGGGTACCTACTTGTAAAATAGTTGAATGCTGTGAAATGATGCACAACAATTCCTTCACACTCAACACAGAAACTATTAAAGAAACCTTCGTTCCTGTCACAATAAGAACAAAGTCAGCTTACTTGTAAGTCACAATTCAAATCAAGTATATGACAATTTTCTGTTCAATTTACACATAATCAGGTTATATACAACTGACATATTCATATCGTTATAATATTTTAAAGATAATTAAATACCAACACCAAAGTATTCATGTGAAAATAATAAGACTAACTTCTGATACACTTTAATGACAGAGAGTATTACCAACCTGTGCCAGTTCTAGCTTGCTCACAGCAGTAGAATGGGAGGAGAGCAAATCATCATATCGTTTTCTCAAGGCATCATACTCATCCTTCACAGCCTCGTACTTCCTCAGTGCATTGAAATACTGCTGATTTAAGCTATCATTTGTACCACCCTCACTCACTATCACTTCCTGCAACAAATCATAATACAAATTATAAGCAATAAAAACAGCTAATTTAAATGTAATCTATGAGGTTTTCACAGCAAAATTAATGATTTCCAAGTTTCTGTGTTTGCAGATGAGCAAAAGCTATTATCTTACCAAATTTTGCTTACTTATAACTCATTGGTTGATCTTAAATTTCTATGAGACTATTTTTCTTTGATGGTGTCACTAAAGCAATTGCTACGGTGGCATGTTGCATCTCCAATTCAGAATTTGGTTGTACTCCAACAGCGAGTAATGAAATCTGAGACCAACACCTTTCAAGTACAACAAGAAAAGTTAAAATATTGTGGAATGAAAATGACAACTTAATGCAGCAACTGCAAACCCAATAACCTGGAAATTAAATTATTTAAAACCTTTCCTTTCATACAACTGGTAAGAGCTCTCTGTGAAACAAAACACTAATACATACAAAGCAGGAAAGACTGATTGCTACTTACTGTAAAGATGACACATTAAGTTGCAGAAAGGCACAATTAAAAGATACTTCCATATAAGCTTTCAGATACAGCCTTCGCCAGAACAAGAAAGAGAGACACACACACCATTCATTCACACAAGCAAGCACACATCGCACACACATGACCACCAGCTGCAGCAGCTCAGATCAAACTGATACAGGCTCATCATTTCTATGATCCTTCAACAGGCAAGCAAAAAATTAGTATCACCAAAATTAAATGAATTTCAGAGTTCGCTTATTAAATCGTCGATTCTCACAAAGCAATAAATTTGCTGGACCTTGATCTCTCTACCACAGCTGATCTCACCATTCATAATGGAGCAAATCAGATTCATACAACAGAAAAGTTTGCAACACTGTTGCAAAAATCTGATAATATTTTTTCCAATGCAACAAGTAGCATTAACAATTACAAGGCACACATCACACTGAAGCCAAATGCTACGCCAAAATTTTGTAAACTGCACAATGTTCCCTTTGTGTTAAAGAAAAGTCAGATAGGAACTCGACCACCTTGAACAGACTGGTATTATTGAATCCATAATCAGTAGTCAATGGACAATGCCAGTCAGGGTTGTACAGAAAATGAATGGCACAGTACAAACCTGTGGAGACTGCAAAACAGTAGTAAAGTCACAATCTATCATTTGATGCTTACCCAATTCTGAAACCAGAAGAGCTCATGTGTAAATTAGCAGTTGGTGTATACTTCAATAAACTTGATCGCAAGGAGGTCTATTTACAGATACCTTTGGATGATGACAAACAAAGATTCATGGTCATAAATACTTCATTTGCTCTATACAGATACAGGAGGTTGCTTACTTACTCCTGGGCACTACAGCCCATGTAGGGCTTTGGCCTTTGACAATCACAGCCCAATCTCTATGATCTGTTCTTTTCCTCCATCTTCTCACTCCTGTTTTTCTCAAGTCACTCACATCATCAAACCATCGTTTCCATGGTCTCCTTTTGCACCTTCTGCCACATGGATTTCCTCTGTAGATCTTCTTCACAGATCTATATTCTGACATTCATTCTAAACGGCCCAACTATATTAATCTGTTGCTCTTGATTTCCAAAACTAGGTCACAATAACCATAGTCCTTCCTATTCTTTGTTTACCATGGTCTCTATTCCCTGCCTCACTCACCTCATTCACTGTTTCAGAAATCTATCTTAATATTTTTCTGTATCATTTTCTCAGGAATTCCTTTTCTGCTCAACATTGTCCATGTTTCTCACCATACATTACACTGGTCTTACAACCATTCAATACACAGTCACCTCGGATTTTCTGCTCAGGCTATGTGACTGAATACTTTTCATCAGGGCCCAGGAAGATCTACTCCCTGTGGAAATCCGTCAAATTGTTTATTCACTTATGTTGTTGTTGTCAGTTACCAGTGCTCCCAAGTACTGGAACTTTTCATATCTCTTGTATTTGATTAAATTCAACTGGATGTATTTTGATTCAACCACAGCCTTTTCTCCTAGAAGTGAAGAAAAACTGTACTTTGGTGTTGTTTACACAAGGCCTCAACTCTTTTGCCACATTTTCGAGTCTGCCAAATCCTTATTCCAGCTCTTTCAATCTTCTAGACAACACACAAACACCATCAGGATATGCTAGGTTTTGGTTCATATGCTTAAGACATACACACACAGATTCATGCTCATAAATACTCCATTTCGTCAATACTGATACAGGAGATTACCATTCAGGGCTGACTGTGCTAACATACTGAAGCCATCAAAAACTTCCCAGTTCCAAAAGACCGTACGCAGGTACAGACTGTGTTAGGCCAAATAAATTACTACAGGAAGTTTATCCAACATGCTGCATGAATTTTCAAAAGGCACAAAATGGAATCTGAACAGTGAATGCCAATTTGCATTCAACAAATTAAAACAAAGTTTGTGGATGCCAAATTTATAACAACATATGACCTGCATAAAATGCTGACAATTACGGAAGATCCATCAGAATAAAGAATTGGCACTTTTTTGTCACATCGACAATATGGTTTTGAACAGGCAATAGTGTTTACATCAAAGAACTGATAGTTGTTCAGAGGAACTACAGACATATCAAGAAAGAAGCAATTGTGATTATTTTCATTGTGGCCCTCTAAGAAACATGAGAAACCATTACATAGCACTAGCTTTCTTGTTCTTCTTATCTTCCCAAAAACTCTTCCTCCTTTTACTTTGGACCTGTCTTGTCGGATGGCCCCAATGGACCACTTGTGGCCTGTCTTTGCTGAGTGCTTCTTTCTTGCACCCAGGAGTGGGGACCCCATTAACTTTATGTGGCTGTCAAAGTCTGTTATATTAACAAAGTTGTTTCATTATCCAAACTATATTCGTGAAGCATATTAAACGGGGAGATGCAGTCGATCGAGTCGTAAGCTTTCTTGAAATCTATGAAAGTGAAAACTGTGAAATTTCACTTTCAGTGTAGCAGTATCATTTGAGATTCCAGATCTGCTCTGCATATCAGCAGCCTGATTGGAAGCCCACCTCGGTATTCCCTGATCAATTTTTCTGTCTGTTGCTCCAGCTTGGTAAGCAGGGTATCTGAAGGAGGAAAAAAAAAAAAGAAAGAAAAAAAGAAAGAAAAAAAAAACCTTGCAGGCAACTGGTAAACGTGCAACACCTCAGCAACTGTTTGGATATGTCTTATTCCCCTTTTTGTGTAATGGGTGGCTCAAAGCATTTTTCCTATCTGCTGGTATGTTGCCATTTTCATGTGTATTGACAATGATGGTTTGTAGTCTGTCAATCAAGAGAGCATTTCTGCAATTGTACCGTTGTCCCCTGGTACTCTGTTGTTTTTAGATGTTAAACATTGTTTAGTATTTCCTCATGTGTAGATGGAAGAGTGTTTTATTTGGAGCAGTAAAGTGAAATTGCAGATGGTTCACAGTTGGGTAGTTTATAGAAGTACTGCTTCAGAATTTCATAGTTGGCTTGTATATTTGTCTCAAGTGGTCCATCAGGGTGACGAAACTAAAGACTGAAGGGTTTGTAGTTCTTTGTTCTTCCAGAAATGTCTTTTAAAAAATTCATATGTTGTTCTTTTTGAAATCATTATCAATGTCCTCTAATATTTTGAGGTAGTGTACTGTTTAATACATTTGATTGTTTTACATATTTTTCTCTGCGTTTCTAAAAAATTATGCCAAATCCCTGGAGTTTGTGGCTATGCCATAACTTTCAGGCTCTGATATGGGATTCTAGGGATCTGTCGCAGTCTGAGATCCGCCATCTTTGCTTCTGTCTCCATGGTGGTTGAGCAAGTTTTCTTGCTGATTGTTGAACGGTTTCAAGAAGCTTGTTCCACATTTGTATGTTGGTCTGTAGTGATTGTGCAAAATCTGCTGCATATTCTTTCAAGTATTCTGAGTTATACATGGGAGTTTAGACTTTTGGCCCCTCTTTCTGTTGGGTATAAAATGAAGTTTGATCTGTGAGATGTTGTGATAAGACTCCACACAACCCTCACATTCATTATTTCTGGAGAGAATTTTCTGGTTATTGCCACAGGATCAATCTGATATTCTCCTATGTGGTTGATTGGTTGTTATCTTCCATCGCAGCTTTTTAAAGGGCAACAAAAGGCCCAGAGATTCGAGAACCCAACGTAACCCATGGGCAACCATCCTTTCAAGCACCTTTCAGAGAATGTTGTTCTGGCTACATGGCCACTAACTGTCAAGATATGTTAGGTTCCTGCCTGGCGTAAGGACTAGGACAACTACGCTATTGTGAGGGAAAGGCACCTTGGAGTCAAAGATGGTTGAAGACCCTCAGGGGATGCTGCCTTTGGGTAACATCCAGGTGTTTGATCATCTGATTGTGAATTCAATCACAGCAAAGGGCTGCATCATGGGATGAGGCAAGAACCTAAAATAGTTCCCAGTCAGTGATGAGTTCATTGTAAGTTTCAGTTTGGTAGGGAGTGAAATGTAAGGGGCTGTCTTCAACTTGTCGCTTCTACAATAGAAAGGTAGCTGGATACGGAAGGATGCCAAATGCTGTTGCTACTCAGGTCATAAGGTATTTTGCAAGAACCAACAAATCAGTACAAACCCTGTGGGACAAGGCTGGCAACAGCTGTTGATCGTTGGCAGCTCATAAAACCACTTAGCTTGTCCCACACCTGAAATGAAGATGCATACATCCCCATGTAGGAGACATAGCATTCCCAGCATTTCTTCTTGCTGCATTTGATTAGACAGCAAGGCTTAGCATGAAGTTGCTCAAAAGTGATAAGGCTGGTCTGCCAAGGATGTCATTTAAATCACCGCAGGGTGATCCTGAATAGTTACTGCAATGTATTTGGTTCATCACGGCACCATCTGACAGTCTAGGGGACCTGTAGAAAGGGAAATAGCAGATACAGCAGAAGAAAGAGACTGAGAATGAAACCACAGAGGGATACAAAGGCCAACTGGCTCTGTCAAATGCCCAATGCAGTAGTCTGTCTGTCCGGCAGTGGCAAAGAAATGACAGGGTAATTGGAAACTGGTCACTATCACACAGGTCGTCATGTAGTGAAGCCACAAGATTAGGGAAAAAGGTCATTAGAGCAATACACTATGGGCAGTACTGAAGTGAGTAGGAGAACCATTGCTGAGGACACACAGATCATGATCTGTGAGAAGCTAGTCAATTAGAAGGCCCTTACCAGGTGGAATACTCTCTTTCAAATTCTGAAGGTGGCAGGGGTAAAATATAGGGAGCGAAAGGCTATTTACAATTTGTACTGAAACCAGATGGCAGTTATAAGAATCAAGGGGCATGAAAGGGAAGAGGTGGTTGGGACGGGAGTGAGACAGGGTTGTAGCCTCTCCCCAATGTTATTCAATCTGTATATTGAGCAAGCAGTAAAGGAAACAAAAGAAAAATTCGGAGTAGGTATTAAAATTCATGGAGAAGAAATAAAAACTTTGAGGTTCGCCGATGACACTGTAATTCTGTCAGAGACAGCATAGGACTTGGAGAGCAGCTGAACGGAATGGACAGTGTCTTGAAAGGAGGATATAGGATGGACACCAACAAAAGCAAAACGAGGATAATGGAATGTAGTCAAATTAAATCGGGTGATGCTGAGGGAATTAGATTAGGAAATGAGACACTTAAAGTAGTAAAGGAGTTTTGCTATTTAGGGAGTAAAATAACTGATGATGGTCGAAGCACAGAGGATATAAAATGTAGACTGGCAATGACAAGGAAAGCGTTTCTGAACAAGAGAAATTTGTTAACATCAAGTATTAGTCCAGTGAAACTGTCAGAAAAAAAGCCTGTACCTTGCAAAAGGTGGGGTAGAAGATTTTATTTTTTTTCACTCGTTCATATTGTTGGAAAGGTTAGAAAACTAAGTTTTGCCAACAAAATTTCTCTTGGAAAAACTTTCTGCTGTCAAAAAACTTCGAAAATTTCGGACTTTTTTCAGTTTTTTCAAAATATCTGTTTCATTTGCTCCTATCGCTTTGACGTCTATTTTCTTTTTTAAAGAGCACAAAATTCTCTACAAATGTGATTCTTACCATTTCTTTCTACTCCCAGTATCTAAGGCGCTACAGTGCGTCAAAAAATACCAATTTTTCAAATTTTGAGCAAAGAATAGTTGGTGACAATTTCCACGATGTAAAGTTCCCTAGAAAAGATATAGTTTGACTCTCCTTTCTGCATTTGATTCTGTAAAAGCTGGGAGCACTAAAAGTACTCCTGTTGATCCTTTAACTCTTTTCCAAAGGATTTGTTTAATGAAACAAAGTGAAGAAGAGTTAAATGCCTCTCTGAAATATGAACTTGCTCCTCACCCAATGTCCCTATTCTCAGAAAAAGGCATGCGAAAAGGAACAAAATCTTCATTCTACAATGCCTTCGTTCCAGTGGAAGATGTGAAGTCAGGTGGACCGAGTAAATTTTTTGTCATTGATGGAGGTTTCCTTATCCACAAAGTGACTTGGACTCGAAATGTTTCCTGTCACAAGTGGGGCACTTTTGTGGTTATTCTGTGTGAGGTTCTGGGTTTGAGGGGAAGTAAAGAGGCAAAGAACCACAAAAGTGCCCCACTTGTGACAGGATACTTTCCGGGACTGGATCAGACTCTGAATGTGGTTCTCCAGCAGGGATACGACTTCCTCAAATCCTGCCCTGAAATGAGATCCATCCTTCATGAAATCCTCCCCAGTCCTCCAAGAGTGTCTTTCCGCTGTCCACCTAACCTTCGTAACCTCTTAGTTCATCCCTATGAAATCCCCAAACCACCTTCCCTATCCTCTGGCTCCTACCCTTGTAACCGCCCCCAGTGTAAAACCTGTCCAATGCACCCTCCCACCACCACCTACTCCAGTCCTGTAACCCGGAAGGTGTACGCGATCAAAGGCAGAGCCACGTGTGAAAGCACCCACGTGATTTACCAACTGACCTGCCTACACTGTGAAGCTTTCTATGTGGGAATGACCAGCAACAAACTATCCATTCGCATGAATGGACACAGGCAGACAGTGTTTGTTGGTAATGAGGATCACCCTGTGACTAAACATGCCTTGGCGCACGGCCAGCACATCTTGGCACAGTGTTACACCGTCCGGGTTATCTGGACACTTCCCACCAACACCAACCTATCCGAACTCTGGAGATGGGAACTTGCTCTTCAATATATCCTCTTTTCCCGTTACCCACCAGGCCTCAATCTCCGCTAATTTCAAGTTGCCACCACTCACACCTCACCTGTCATTCAACATCATCTTTGCCTCTGCACTTCCGCCTCGACTGACATCTCTGCCCAAACTCTTTGTCTTTAAATATGTCTGCTTGTGTCTGTATATGTGTGGATGGATATGTGTGTGTGTGCGCGAGTGTATACCCGTTCTTTTTTCCCCCTAAGGTGAGTCTTTCCGCTCCCGGTACTGGAATGACTCCTTACCCTCTCCCTTAAAACCCACATCCTTTCGTCTTTCCCTCTCCTTCCGTCTTTCCTGACGAAGCAACCGTGGGTATGTGTGTGTGTGTGTGTGTGTGTGTGTGTGCGCTTGTGTCTGTATATGTGTGGATGGATATGTGTGTGTGCGCGCTCGAGTGTATACCTGTCCTTTTTTCCCCCTAACGTAAGTCTTTCCGCTCCCGGGATTGGAATGAATCCTTACCCTCTCCCTTAAAACCCACATCCTTTTGTCTTTCCCTCTCCTTCCCTCTTTCCTGATGAGGCAACAGTTTGTTGCAAAAGCTTGAATTTTGTGTGTATGTATGTGTCTGTTTGTGTTTCTATCGACCTGCCAGCACTTTCGTATGGTAAGTCACATCATCTTTGTTTTTAAATATATTTTTCCCGCGAGGAATGTTTCCCTCTATTATATTGATATCATTAATTTGAAACCAACAATTACATTTGTTATTGTCACTGTTGCATTTCGAAATCTTTTCTGTCGTCTTATTTTCTCTTTCTGCTTTTGCCAGTAGTTTCACTTTGTATTCACCTTCTCCTTTTTACCGTAATCTGCTGTACAATTTTATCCCGCCTATATATACTCAATAATACATAACCCACGTCCAAACCATAACCAAAAAAATTTTTTTTGCCGCTTTCAACACTACCGCCGCTATAAAATCCACCATTTCTAGTTCACAAACAGTTCCTTTCACCTTTTAAACAACCATTTCGGCTGGTTCTAATAACTTTAGCTTTATTTCCATTTCCGTTTTTCCCACATCACTGACAATTTTTAGCCGCTTCCCACAGGTTTTAACTTCATTATTTCTTCGTCAGACAATTGTTAGCCTCATTTTCATAATCTGCCGCCACAAAACCACTCCTTTTAATATATTACATGCAGTTTTTTCGAAATTTTCCCGAATTTCTCCGTCCTCTAACGTGTTTTGGCGGCAACACAACCACCTAACCTTTGTGCACATAGTTGTCTACCAACCCAAGTCCAACATAGCCCAGCTGTAACCAACACCTTTTCGCCTTTTTTCACACCAGATCTCCAGTTACTTTCCAGTCCACCTTTATCCCTCCCCATATATTTTTATTTTCATTTTCATTTCAGCCTCATGTTACACTTTCCACCTTCTAATACCATGTCACCCTCACAACACCCCCACAACGACCCCATTAAGTTTTATTTACATTCCCTCCGCAAACATGCCTTCGCCCTAGCCAGATTACGCTCCCATATTCTATTTTCTCAGGCTTGTCTGACATTTGGCATTACCCCCAAAGGCCTCACACTTTAAGTTCCCATCTCTGGCTGCAACCCTTCTTTCCATCAGTCCCTATACCAGTTCCAAACTGAACAATCCATTGCCCTCACCCACCTAATCCTTCACCTACACATCAACTCAGCCAATGATCACACCCGTCAACTCCAATCCTTAATAAAAGTCCTTAATCTTTCCTCTCCCACATCCACACCGGCTGTTCAGAGCATCCTCCTACAGGCCAACCGTAAATTACAACAGCATGCCACCCTCCACCTCAAAAAACTATCCAATCTCCTGGTTTCCCACCACCGGAAAGGCAACTCACTCACCCTTCACAACCTTTCCAGTAAACCTCAACCTCCTCTCATTGCACAAAAACCCAGTCTCTCCCATCTACTCAATCTCCCACTTCCAGCTCCACTCCCTCCAAAACCTCAAAATTCCAATCAACACAATCTGGAACCACAACACCCTAATTCAGTAGTTAACCGTTCCTCCAAACCTCTCTCCCAATCCGAAACCTCTGTCCTATCCAAAGGCCTCACCATTAGCCCCACTCCCAGATTCAACCAAACAGCCCTCGTCAAAGATTTATTGTCCTACACTCGTACTTTCTGCTGGAAATATCACTTTGCCACGAAGAAAAATGATCCTAATCCTACTCCTAATGATCCAACTCCCCAAGACACCATCCAAATTGAACCCTGCCTGGAACAGTTCCGTCCCCCGTCGCAGCGGGACCCACCTTCTCTTCCTCAAAATCACCCTCTCCAAACCTTCCAGGAATTTCTGACTTCCAGCCTTGCATCTCAATCCTTCTTAAAAAACCTTAATCCTACTCCCAACATCACAACTGCTGAAGCCCAGGCTATCCGTGATCTGAAGGCTGACCGATCCATCGTCATTCTTCCGGCGGACAAGGGTTCCATGACCGTGGTACTTGATCGTCGGGAGTCTGTGGCCGAGGGACTGTGTCAGCTTTCAGACAACACCACATACAAAGTTTGCCTAGGTAGCCCCATTCCCAATGTCCAGGCGGAGCTTCAAGGAATCCTCAGAACCTTAGGCCCCCTTGAAAAACTTTCACCTGACTCCATCAACCTCCTGACCCCACCGACACCCCGCACCCCTACCTTCTACCTTCTTCCTAAAATCCACAAACCCAATCATCCCGGCCGTCCCATTGTAGCTGGTTACCAAGCCCCCACAGAACGTATATCTGCCTATGTAACTCAACACCTTCAACCCATTACATGCAGTCTCCCATCCATCATCAAAGACACCAACCACTTTCTCGAACGCCTGGAATCCTTACCCAATGTGTTACCCCCAGAAACCATCCTTGTAACCATTGATGCCACTTCCTTATATACAAATATTCCGCACGTCCAGGGCCTCGCTGCGATGGAGCATTTCCTTTCACGCCGATCACCTGCCACCCTACCTAAAACCTCTTTCCTCATCACCTTAGCCAGTTTCATCCTGACCCACAACTTCTTCACTTTTGAAGGCCAGACATACCAACAATTAAAGGGAACAGCCATGGGTACCAGGATGGCCCCTGCGTACGCCAACCTATTCATGGGTCGCTTAGAGGAAGCCTTCTTGGTTACCCAGGCCTGCCAACCCAAAGTTTGGTACAGATTTATTGATGACATCTTCATGATCTGGACTCACAGTGAAGAAGAGCTCCAGAATTTCCTCTCCAACCTCAACTCCTTTGGTTCCATCGGATTCACCTGGTCCTACTCCAAATCCCATGCCACTTTCTTTGACGTTGACCTCCACCTGTCCAATGGCCAACTTCAACTTCACACGTCCGTCCACATCAAACCCACCAACAAGCAACAGTACCTCCATTATGACAGCTGCCACCCATTCCACATCAAACGGTCCCTTCCCTACAGCCTAGGTCTTCGTGGCAAACGAATCTGCTCCAGTCCGGAATCCCTGAACCATTACACCAACAACCTGACAACAGCTTTCGCATCCCGCAACTACCCTTCCGACCTGGTACAGAAGTAAATAACCAGGGCCACTTCCTCATCCCCTCAAACCCAGAATCCCCCACAGAAGAACCATAAAAGTGCCCCACTTGTGACAGGATACTTTCCAGGACTGGACCAGACTCTGAATGTGGCTCTCCAGCAGGGATACGACTTCCTCAAATCCTGCACTGAAATGAGATCCATCCTTCATGAAATCCTCCCCACTCCACCAAGAGTGTCTCTCCGCCGTCCACCTGACCTTCGTAACCTGTTAGTTCATCCCTATGAAATCCCCAAACCACCTTCCCTACCCTCTGGCTCCTATCCTTGTAACCAACCCCGGTGTAAAACCTGTCCCATGCACCCTACTACCACCACCTACTCCAGTCCTGTAACCCGGAAGGTGTACACGATCAAAGGCAGAGCCACATGTGAAAGCACCCACGTGATTTACCAACTGACCTGCCTACACTGTGATGCATTCTATGTGGGAATGACCAGCAACAAACTGTCCATTCGCATGAATGGACACAGGCAGACAGTGTTTGTTGGTAATGAGGATCACCCTGTGGCTAAGCATACCTTGGTGCACGGCCAGCACATCTTGGCACAGTGTTACACTGTCCGGGTTATCTGGATACTTCCCACCAACACCAACCTATCCGAACTCCGGAGATGGGAACTTGCTCTTCAATATATCCTCTCTTCCTGTTAGCCACCAGGCCTCAATCTCCGCTAATTTCAAGTTGCTGCCACTCACACCTCACCTGTCATTCATCATCATCTTTGCCTCTGCACTTCCGCCTCGACTGACATCTCTGCCCAAACTCTTTGTCTTTAAATATGTCTGCTTGTGTCTCTATATGTGTAGATGGATATGTGTGTGTGTGTGTGTGTGTGTGTGTGTGTGTGTGTGCGCGCGCGAGTGTATACTTGTCCTTTTTTCCCCCTAAGATGAGTCTTTCCGCTCCCGGGACTGGAATGACTCCTTACCCTCTCCCTTAAAATCCACATCCTTTTGTCTTTCCCTCTCCTTCCGTCTTTCCTGACGAAGCAACCGTGGGTTATATATATATATATATATATATATATATATAAAAAAAACAAAGATGATGTGACTTACCAAATGAAAGTGCTGGCAGGTCGACAGACACACAAACAAACACACAAAATTCAAGCTTTTGCAACAAACTGTTGCCTCATCAGGAAAGAGGGAAGGAGAGGGAAAGACGAAAGGATGTGGGTTTTAAGGGAGAGTGTGGATGGATGTGTGTGTGTGTGCGCGCGCGAGTGGATACCCTTCCTTTTTTCCCCCTAAGGTAAGTCTTTCCGCTCCCGGGATTGGAATGACTCCTTACCCTCTCCCTTAAAACCCACATCCTTTTGTCTTTCCCTCTCCTTCCCTCTTTCCTCATGAGGCAACAGTTTGTTGCGAAAGCTTGAATTTTGTGTGTATGTATGTGTCTGTTTGTGTTTCTATCGACCTGCCAGCACTTTCGTATGGTACGTCACATCATCTTTGTTTATACGAGGGCGGTTTACAAAGTAACCTCCGATTGGTCACAGTGCGGGTTGTGGGGGGAGTAGCGACGCCATCTGTGCGTTCACGCACTCAACAGGTCAGTCGGCATCAAGCCGTGGTCGAGTGAACGTTGTGCCTGCGCTAGTTTAGTTTTTGTGGCAGTTTGAAATGTGTGCTGCAATAGAAAACCCCGCCAAATGTGAAGTGCGTGCTGTCATAAGGTTTTTTACAGCCAAAGGATATTCTGCAGCAGCTATTCATCGTGAGCTTTGTGCCGTGTACGGACCAAGAGTTATGAGTGAAGGAGTTGTCCGTGAATGGGTACGTTTATTTAAAAGTGGACGAGAAAACGTTCATGATGAAGAGAGGAGTGGTAGACCATCATTGGTGACTGACGAACTCGTTCAGACAGTTGATGCAAAAGTTCATGAAAATCAACGTTTCTCAATGTCGGAGTTGTCTACTGGTTTTCCACAGATTTCTAAGACTCTCTTGTACGAGATAGTGACAGCAAGATTGGGTTACCGTAAGTTCTGTGCGAGATGGGTGCCCAAAATTCTTACCAGCCACCACAAAACTCAAAGAATGGCCTCTGCATTAGACTTTCTGTCACGTTATGAGGACGAAGGAGAACCATTGTTAAACAGAATCGTGACCGGTGACGAAACCTGGATTAAGTACGTGAACCCTGAGACAAAAGAACAATCAAAGATGTGGGCACATTCAAATTCGCCTACCAAACCAAGAAAAGCCTCGCAAGATTTTTCTGCCAGAAAACTGATGGCAACGGTGTTTTGGGATGCCAAAGGGGTGTTGTTGGTTGAATTCATGGAACGTGGTACGACCATTAATCAAGACGTGTACTGTGAAACAATAAAAAAGTTACGACGGGCTATACAGAACAAACACCGTGGTATGCTGACTTCCGGTATCGTTTTTTTGCACGATAACGCCCGTCCTCACTCTGCTCGCAGAACAACGGCCCTTCTTGAGTCCTTCAAGTGGGATGTTATCAACCATCCACCTTACAGCCCAGACCTGGCGCCAAGTGATTATCACCTCTTCATGCATTTGAAGAAATGGCTCGGGTCACAGCGGTTTGATGACGACGAAGAGCTCAAAGATGCGGTCACAGGCTGGCTCCAGGCACAAGCGGGTGATTTTTATGCAGAAGGAATTTCAAAGCTTGTGAAGAGATATGATAAGTGCCTCAATCTCTATGGAGACTATGTAGAAAAATAGTGCAAAGATGTAGTTGTAAGATGTATATATTAAAATATTTTTATTTAACTTGGTGTATTTTTTTAAATCAACCGGAGATGACTTACCAAACGAAAGTGCTGGCAGGTTGATAGACACACAAACAAACACAAACATACACACAAAATTCAAGCTTTCGCAACCAACGGTTGCTTCATCAGGAAAGAGGGAAGGAGAGGGAAAGACGAAAGGATGTGGGTTTCAAGGGAGAGGGTAAGGTGTCATTCCAATCCCGGGAGCGGAAAGACTTACCTTAGGGGGAAAAAAGGACAGGTATACACTCGCACACACGCACATATCCATCCACACATACAGACACAAGCAGACATATTTAAATTCAAGCTTTCGCAACCAACGGTTGCTTCATCAGGAAAGAGGGAAGGAGAGGGAAAGACAAAAGGGTTTGGGTTTTAAGAGAGAGGGTAAGGAGTCATTCCAATCCCGGGAGCGGAAAGACTTACCCTAGGGGGGAAAAAAGGACGGGTATACACTCGCGCACACACGCACACACACAGACACACATATCCATCCACACATATACAGACACAAGCAGACATATCATATATATATAGAGGGAAACATTCCACATGGGAAAAATATATCTAAAAACAAAGATGATGTGACTTACCAAACGAAAGCGCTGGCACGTCGATAGACACACAAACAAACACAAACATACACACAAAATTCTAGCTTTCACAACCAACGGTTGCCTCGTCAGGAAAGAGGGAAGGAGAGGGAAAGACGAAAGGATTTGGGTTTTAAGGGAGAGGGTCAGGAGTCATTCCAATCCCGGGAGCGGAAAGACTTACCCTAGGGGGAAAAAAGGACGGGTATACACTCGCGCGCGCACACACACACACACACATATCCATCCACACATATACAGACACAAGCAGACATAGAAGGAAACATTCCACGTGGGAAAAATTATATATAAAAACAAAGATGAGGTGACTTACCGAACGAAAGCGCTGGCAGGTCGATAGACACACAAACACAAACAAAATTCAAGCTTTCGCAACAAACTGTTGCCTCATCAGGAAAGAGGGAAGGAGAGGGGAAGACGAAAGGAAGTGGGTTTGTGTTTGTTTGTGTGTCTATCGACCTGCCAGCGCTTTCGTTCGGTAAGTCACCTCATCTTTGTTTTTTATATATATATATATATATATATATATATATATATATATATATATATATATATATATATATATATATATATATATATATATATAGTTATAATAGAGGGAAACATTCCACATAGGAAATATATATCTAAAAACAAAGATGATGTGACTTACCAAATGAAAGTGCTGGCAGGTCGACAGACACAAACAAACACAAACATACACACAAAATTCAAGCTTTCGCAACAAACTGTTGCCTCATCAGGAAAGAGGGAAGGAGAGGGAAAGACGAAAGGAAGTGGGTTTTAAGGGAGAGGGTAAGGAGTAACACAACACCCAGTCCCTGAGCGGAGAAAATTTCCGACCCAGCCGGGAATCGAACCCGGGCCCTTAGGATTGACAGTCTGTCACGCTGACCACTCAGCTACCGGGGCGGACTAAGAGAAAATAAGACGACAGGAAAGATTTCAAGATGCAACAGCGACAATAACAAACGTAATTGTTGGGTTCAAATTAATGATATGGTTATAATAGAGGGAAACATTCCACATAGGAAATATATATCTAAAAACAAAGATGATGTGACTTACCAAATGAAAGTGCTGGCAGGTCGACAGACACAAACAAACACAAACATACACACAAAATTCGAGCTTTCGCAACAAACTGTTGCCTCATCAGGAAAGAGGGAAGGAGAGGGAAAGACGAAAGGAAGTGGGTTTTAAGGGAGAGGGTAAGGAGTAACACAACACCCAGTCCCTGAGCGGAGAAAATTTCCGACCCAGCCGGGAATCGAACCCGGGCCCTTAGGATTGACAGTCTGTCACACTGACCACTCAGCTACCGGGGCTGAGTGGTCAGCGTGACAGACTGTCAATCCTAAGGGCCCGGGTTCGATTCCCGGCTGGGTCGGAAATTTTCTCCGCTCAGGGACTGGGTGTTGTGTTACTCCTTACCCTCTCCCTTAAAACCCACTTCCTTTCGTCTTTCCCTCTCCTTCCCTCTTTCCTGATGAGGCAACAGTTTGTTGCGAAAGCTCGAATTTTGTGTGTATGTTTGTGTTTGTTTGTGTCTGTCGACCTGCCAGCACTTTCATTTGGTAAGTCACATCATCTTTGTTTTTAGATATATATTTCCTATGTGGAATGTTTCCCTCTATTATAACCATATCATTAATTTGAACCCAACAATTACGTTTGTTATTGTCGCTGTTGCATCTTGAAATCTTTCCTGTCGTCTTATTTTCTCTTAGTCCGCCCCGGTAGCTGAGTGGTCAGCGTGACAGACTGTCAATCCTAAGGGCCCGGGTTCGATTCCCGGCTGGGTCGGAAATTTTCTCCGCTCAGGGACTGGGTGTTGTGTTACTCCTTACCCTCTCCCTTAAAACCCACTTCCTTTCGTCTTTCCCTCTCCTTCCCTCTTTCCTGATGAGGCAACAGTTTGTTGCGAAAGCTTGAATTTTGTGTGTATGTTTGTGTTTGTTTGTGTCTGTCGACCTGCCAGCACTTTCATTTGGTAAGTCACATCATCTTTGTTTTTAGATATATATTTCCTATGTGGAATGTTTCCCTCTATTATAACCATATCATTAATTTGAACCCAACAATTACGTTTGTTATTGTCGCTGTTGCATCTTGAAATCTTTCCTGTCGTCTTATTTTCTCTTGTCCGCCCCGGTAGCTGAGTGGTCAGCGTGACAGACTGTCAATCCTAAGGGCCCGGGTTCGATTCCCGGCTGGGTCGGAAATTTTCTCCGCTCAGGGACTGGGTGTTGTGTTACTCCTTACCCTCTCCCTTAAAACCCACTTCCTTTCGTCTTTCCCTCTCCTTCCCTCTTTCCTGATGAGGCAACAGTTTGTTGCGAAAGCTTGAATTTTGTGTGTATGTTTGTGTTTGTTTGTGTCTGTCGACCTGCCAGCACTTTCATTTGGTAAGTCACATCATCTTTGTTTTTATATATATATATATATATATATATATATATATATATATATATATATATATATATATAAAAAGAAAGATGATGAAACTTACCAAACAAAAGCGCTGGCAGGTCGATAGACACACAAACAAACACAAACATACACACAAAATTCTAGCTTTCGCAACCAATGGTTGCCTCGTCAGGAAAGAGGGAAGGAGAAGGAAAGACAAAAGGATATGGGTTTTGGGAGAGGGTAAGGAGTCATTCCAATCCCGGGAGCGGAAAGACTTACCTTAGGGGGAAAAAAGGACAGGTATACACTCGCACACACACACATATCCATCCACACATACACAGACACAAGCAGACATTTGTAAAGGCAAAGAGTTTGGGCATTTTTTGGGCAGAGATGTCAGTCGGGGCGGATGTACAGAGGCAAAGATGAAGTTGAAAGACAGGTGAGGTATGAGCGGCGGCAAATTGAAATTAGAAATTAGCGGAGATTGAGGCCTGGCGGATAGCGAGAAGAAAGGATATGCTGAAGGGCAAGTTCCCATCTCCGGAGTTCTGACAGGTTGGTGTTAGTGGGAAGTATCCAGATAACCCGGACGGTGTAACACTGTGCCAAGATGTGCTGGCCGTGCACCAAGGCATGTTTAGCCACAGGGTGATCCTCATTACCAACAAACACTGTCTGCCTGTGTCCATTCATGCGAATGGACAGTTTGTTGCTGGTCATTCCCACATAGAACGCTTCACAGTGTAGGCAGGTCAGTTGGTAAATCACGTGGGTGCTTTCACACGTGGCTCTGCCTTTGATCGTGTACACCTTCCGGGTTACAGGACTGGAATAGGTGGTGGTGGGAGGGTGCATGGGACAGGTTTTACACCGGGGGCGGTTACAGGGGTAGGAGCCAGAGGGTAGGGAAGGTGGTTTGGGGATTTCATAGGGATGAACTAAGAGGTTGCGAAGGTTAGGTGGACGGCGGAAAGACACTCTTGGTGGAGTGGGGAGGATTTCATGAAGGATGGATCTCATTTCAGGGCAGGATTTGAGGAAGTCGTATCCCTGCTGGAGAGCCACATTCAGAATCTGATCCAGTCCCGGAAAGTATCCTGTCACAAGTGGGGCACTTTTGGGGTTCTTCTGTGGAAGGTTCCGGGTTTGAGGAGATGAGGATGTGGCTCTGGTTATTTGCTTCTGTACCAGGTCGGGAGGGTAGTTACGGGATGCAAAAGCTGTTTTCAGGTTGTTGGTGTAATGGTTCAAGGATTCCGGACTGGAGCAGATTCGTTTGCCACGAAGACCTAGGCTGTAGGGAAGGGACCGTTTGATGTGGAATGGGTGGCAGCTGTCATAATGGAGGTACTGTTGCTTGTTGGTGGGTTTAATGTGGACGGACGTGTGAAGCTGGCCATTGGACAGGTGGAGGTCAACGTCAAGGAAAGTGGCATGGGATTTGGAGTAGGACCAGGTGAATCTGATGGAACCAAAGGAGTTGAGGTTGGAGAGGAAATTCTGGAGTTCTTCTTCACTGTGAGTCCAGATCACGAAAATGTCATCAATAAATCTGTACCAAACTTCGGGTTGGCAGGCCTGGGTAACCAGGAAGGCTTCCTCTAAGCGACCCATGAATAGGTTGGCATACGAGGGGGCCATCCTGGTACCCATGGCTGTTCCCTTTAATTGTTGGTATGTCTGGCCTTCAAAAGTGAAGAAGTTGTGGGTCAGGATGAAGCTGGCTAAGGTAATGAGGAAAGAGGTTTTAGGTAGGGCGGCAGGTGATCGGCGTGAAAGGAAGTGCTCCATCGCAGCGAGGCCCTGGACATGCGGAATATTTGTGTATAAGGAAGTGGCATCAATGGTTACAAGGATGGTTTCCGGGGGTAACAGACTGGGTAGGGATTCCAGGCGTTTGAGAAAGTGGTTGGTGTCTTTGATGAAGGATGGGAGACTGCATGTAATGGGTTGAAGGTGTTGATCTACGTAGGCAGAGATGCGTTCGGTGGGGGCTTGGTAACCAGCTACAATGGGACGGCCGGGATGATTGGGTTTGTGAATTTTGGGAAGAAGGTAGAAGGTAGGGGTGCGGGGTGTTGGTGGGGTCAGGAGGTTGATGGAGTCGGGTGAAAGGTTTTGTAGGGGGCCTAAGGTTCTGAGGATTCCTTGAAGCTCTGCCTGGACATCAGGAATGGGATTGCCTTGGCAAACTTTGTAAGTAGTGTTGTCTGAAAGCTGACGCAGTCCCTCAGCCACATACTCCCGACGATCAAGTACCACAGTTGTGGAACCCTTGTCCGCCGGAAGAATGACGATGGATCGGTCAGCCTTCAGATCACGGATAGCCTGGGCTTCAGCAGTGGTGATGTTGGGAGTAGGATTAAGGTTTTTTAAAAAGGATTGAGAGGCAAGGCTGGAAGTCAGAAATTCCTGGAAGGTTAGGAGAGGGTGATTTTGAGGAAGAGGAGGTGGGTCCCGCTGTGACGGAGGACGGAACTGTTCCAGGCATGGTTCAATTTGGATAGTGTCTTGGGGAGTTGGATCCTTAGGAGTAGGATTAGGATCATTTTTCTTCGTGGCAAAGTGATATTTCCAGCAGAGAGTACGGGTGTAGGACAGTAAATCTTTGACGAGGGCTGTTTGGTTAAATCTGGGAGTGGGGCTGAAGGTGAGGCCTTTGGATAGGACAGAGGTTTCGGATTGGGAGAGAGGTTTGGAGGAAAGGTTAACTACTGAATTGGGGTGTTGTGGTTCCAGATTGCGTTGATTGGAATTTTGAGGTTTTGGAGGGAGTGGAGCTGGAAGTGGGAGATTGAGTAGATGGGAGAGACTGGGTTTGTGTGCAATGAGAGGAGGTTGAGGTTTGCTGGAAAGGTTGTGAAGGGTGAGTGAGTTGCCTTTCCGGAGGTGGGAAACCAGGAGATTGGATAGTTTTTTAAGGTGGAGGGTGGCATGCTGCTCTAATTTGCGGTTGGCCTGTAGGAGGATGCTCTGAACAACAGGTGTGGATGTGGGAGAGGAAAGATTGAGGATTTTTATAAAGGATAGGAGTTGATGGGCGTGTTGATTGGCTGAGTGGATGTGTAGGTGAAGGATTAGGTGGGTGAGGGCAATGGATTGTTTGGTTTGGAACTGGTATAGGGACTGATGGAAAGAAGGGTTGCAGCCAGAGATGGGAACTTTAAGTGTGAGGCCTTTGGGGGTGATGCCAAATGTCAGACAAGCCTGAGAAAATAAAATATGGGAGTGTAATCTGGCTAGGGCGAAGGCATGTTTGCGGAGGGAATGTAAATAAAACTTAATGGGGTCGTTGTGAAGGTGTTGTGAGGGTGACATGGTACTAGAAGGTGGAAAGTGGAACACGAGGCTGAAATGAAAATGAGAATAAATATGAAAAAATATATGGGGAGAGATAAAGGTAAAATTAGAAAGCAAATGGAGATCTGGTGTGAAAAAAGGCGAAAAAGGGTTGGTTAGGGCTGGGCTATGTAGATCCTGTGGTGAACTTGTGTAGGTAGATAATGATGTGCATAAAGGTTAGGTGGTTGTGTTGCCGCCGAAACACGTTAAAGGGTGGAGAAATTCGGGAAAATTTCGAAAAAACTACGTGAGGATGTATCAAAAGGAGTGGTTTGGTGGTGGCAGATTATGGAAATGAAGCTAACAATTGTTTGATGAAGAAATAATGACGTTAAAACCTGTGGGAAGCGGCTAAAAATGATCGGTGACGTGAGAAAACGGAAATGGAAATAAAGCAAAAGTTATTAAAACTGCCGAAAGGATTGTTTAATAGCTGAAAGGAACTTTTTGTGGACTGGAAACGGTGGATTTTATAGCAGCAAAGCGGAAAAAAAAAAATTTTTTTGGTTATGGTTTGGAAGTGATTTACGTATTATTACGTATTAATGAGTGTATATCGACGGGATAAAATTGTATACTGGATTACGGTAAAAAAGGAGAAGGTGAATAGAAAGTGATGGCAAAAACAGAAGGAGGAAATAAGACGACAGAAAAGACTTCGAAATGTAACAGTGACAATAACAATAACGATAACAATAACAAACGTGATTGTTGGCTTCAAATTAATGATATGAATATAATAGAGGGAAACATTCCACGTGGGAAAAAATATATCTAAAAAGAAAGATGATGAAACTTACCAAACAAAAGCGCTGGCAGGTCGATAGACACACAAACAAACACAAACATACACACAAAATTCTAGCTTTCGCAACCAATGGTTGCCTCGTCAGGAAAGAGGGAAGGAGAAGGAAAGACAAAAGGATATGGGTTTTAAGGGAGAGGGTAAGGAGTCATTCCAATCCCGGGAGCGGAAAGACTTACCTTAGGGGGAAAAAAGGACAGGTATACACTCGCACACACACACATATCCATCCACACATACACAGACACAAGCAGACATTTGTAAAGGCAAAGAGTTTGGGCATTTTTTGGGCAGAGATGTCAGTCGGGGCGGATGTACAGAGGCAAAGATGAAGTTGAAAGACAGGTGAGGTATGAGCGGCGGCAAATTGAAATTGCCCTCACCCACCTAATCCTTCACCTACACATCCACTCAGCCAATCAACACGCCCATCAACTCCTATCCTTTATAAAAATCCTCAATCTTTCCTCTCCCACATCCACACCTGTTGTTCAGAGCATCCTCCTACAGGCCAACCGCAAATTAGAGCAGCATGCCACCCTCCACCTTAAAAAACTATCCAATCTCCTGGTTTCCCACCTCCGGAAAGGCAACTCACTCACCCTTCACAACCTTTCCAGCAAACCTCAACCTCCTCTCATTGCACACAAACCCAGTCTCTCCCATCTACTCAATCTCCCACTTCCAGCTCCACTCCCTCCAAAACCTCAAAATTCCAATCAACGCAATCTGGAACCACAACACCCCAATTCAGTAGTTAACCTTTCCTCCAAACCTCTCTCCCAATCCGAAACCTCTGTCCTATCCAAAGGCCTCACCTTCAGCCCCACTCCCAGATTTAACCAAACAGCCCTCGTCAAAGATTTACTGTCCTACACCCGTACTCTCTGCCGGAAATATCACTTTGCCACGAAGAAAAATGATCCTAATCCTACTCCTAAGGATCCAACTCCCCAAGACACTATCCAAATTGAACCATGCCTGGAACAGTTCCGTCCTCCGTCACAGCGGGACCCACCTCCTCTTCCTCAAAATCACCCTCTCCTAACCTTCCAGGAATTTCTGACTTCCAGCCTTGCCTCTCAATCCTTTTTAAAAAACCTTAATCCTACTCCCAACATCACCACTGCTGAAGCCCAGGCTATCCGTGATCTGAAGGCTGACCGATCCATCGTCATTCTTCCGGCGGACAAGGGTTCCACAACTGTGGTACTTGATCGTCGGGAGTATGTGGCTGAGGGACTGCGTCAGCTTTCAGACAACACTACTTACAAAGTTTGCCAAGGCAATCCCATTCCTGATGTCCAGGCAGAGCTTCAAGGAATCCTCAGAACCTTAGGCCCCCTACAAAACCTTTCACCCGACTCCATCAACCTCCTGACCCCACCAACACCCCGCACCCCTACCTTCTACCTTCTTCCCAAAATTCACAAACCCAATCATCCCGGCCGTCCCATTGTAGCTGGTTACCAAGCCCCCACCGAACGCATCTCTGCCTACGTAGATCAACACCTTCAACCCATTACATGCAGTCTCCCATCCTTCATCAAAGACACCAACCACTTTCTCAAACGCCTGGAATCCCTACCCAGTCTGTTACCCCCGGAAACCATCCTTGTAACCATTGATGCCACTTCCTTATACACAAATATTCCGCATGTCCAGGGCCTCGCTGCGATGGAGCACTTCCTTTCACGCCGATCACCTGCCGCCCTACCTAAAACCTCTTTCCTCATTACCTTAGCCAGCTTCATCCTGACCCACAACTTCTTCACTTTTGAAGGCCAGACATACCAACAATTAAAGGGAACAGCCATGGGTACCAGGATGGCCCCCTCGTATGCCAACCTATTCATGGGTCGCTTAGAGGAAGCCTTCCTGGTTACCCAGGCCTGCCAACCCGAAGTTTGGTACAGATTTATTGATGACATTTTCGTGATCTGGACTCACAGTGAAGAAGAACTCCAGAATTTCCTCTCCAACCTCAACTCCTTTGGTTCCATCAGATTCACCTGGTCCTACTCCAAATCCCATGCCACTTTCCTTGACGTTGACCTCCACCTGTCCAATGGCCAGCTTCACACGTCCGTCCACATTAAACCCACCAACAAGCAACAGTACCTCCATTATGACAGCTGCCACCCATTCCACATCAAACGGTCCCTTCCCTACAGCCTAGGTCTTCGTGGCAAACGAATCTGCTCCAGTCCGGAATCCTTGAACCATTACACCAACAACCTGAAAACAGCTTTTGCATCCCGTAACTACCCTCCCGACCTGGTACAGAAGCAAATAACCAGAGCCACATCCTCATCTCCTCAAACCCGGAACCTTCCACAGAAGAACCCCAAAAGTGCCCCACTTGTGACAGGATACTTTCCGGGACTGGATCAGATTCTGAATGTGGCTCTCCAGCAGGGATACGACTTCCTCAAATCCTGCCCTGAAATGAGATCCATCCTTCATGAAATCCTCCCCACTCCACCAAGAGTGTCTTTCCGCCGTCCACCTAACCTTCGCAACCTCTTAGTTCATCCCTATGAAATCCCCAAACCACCTTCCCTACCCTCTGGCTCCTACCCCTGTAACCGCCCCCGGTGTAAAACCTGTCCCATGCACCCTCCCACCACCACCTATTCCAGTCCTGTAACCCGGAAGGTGTACACGATCAAAGGCAGAGCCACGTGTGAAAGCACCCACGTGATTTACCAACTGACCTGCCTACACTGTGAAGCGTTCTATGTGGGAATGACCAGCAACAAACTGTCCATTCGCATGAATGGACACAGGCAGACAGTGTTTGTTGGTAATGAGGATCACCCTGTGGCTAAACATGCCTTGGTGCACGGCCAGCACATCTTGGCACAGTGTTACACCGTCCGGGTTATCTGGATACTTCCCACTAACACCAACCTGTCAGAACTCCGGAGATGGGAACTTGCCCTTCAGCATATCCTTTCTTCTCGCTATCCGCCAGGCCTCAATCTCCGCTAATTTCTAATTTCAATTTGCCGCCGCTCATACCTCACCTGTCTTTCAACTTCATCTTTGCCTCTGTACATCCGCCCCGACTGACATCTCTGCCCAAAAAATGCCCAAACTCTTTGCCTTTACAAATGTCTGCTTGTGTCTGTGTATGTGTGGATGGATATGTGTGTGTGTGCGAGTGTATACCTGTCCTTTTTTCCCCCTAAGGTAAGTCTTTCCGCTCCCGGGATTGGAATGACTCCTTACCCTCTCCCTTAAAACCCATATCCTTTTGTCTTTCCTTCTCCTTCCCTCTTTCCTGACGAGGCAACCATTGGTTGCGAAAGCTAGAATTTTGTGTGTATGTTTGTGTTTGTTTGTGTGTCTATCGACCTGCCAGCGCTTTTGTTTGGTAAGTTTCATCATCTTTCTTTTTAGATATATTTTTTCCCACGTGGAATGTTTCCCTCTATTATATTCATATATATATATATATATATATTTTTCATCAAAACCGTCAAACTTGCAGCACTTTACTGTCCGCTACCACTATGTTACTATACCTGCCCCTCCCCACCCCAGCCTCCTCCTTACCCCCACCCAATCACTACTCCCATCAAGAACTGCTGCTGCTGCTGCTTGCAGTGTGATTTCAGTTGCCTGAGACTGCAGTTGCAGGTGCACGTGTGTGTGTGTGTGTGTGTGTGTGTGTGTGTGTGTGTGTGTGTGTGTGTGTGTGTGTGTGTGTGTGTGCGTGCGCGCTTGCGCGCCTCAGCATCTCTGCTATAAAGTGAGTAGCAACTTTCCTTTTCATAATATTGTTACATTCCATCCTGGATTTTGTAAATGGTCTTCAATCATGGTGCAGACTCAATATGAACTTCATCTAATTCTGTTTCGATTTGTGCGGCATTCCAACCCTCCAAATGAAAATATGCAATAACAGCACAAAACTCAGTTTCCTCCATTTTCAATTCCACACAGAGAGCAATTCAGACAGCTGTCAACAATGAACTATACACTGTACAGTGTTGAAATTCTTTATATTTATGGTGCAGTCCCCAACAATCAGTCTTTCCTTCTCAACCCATATGGTAAGTCTCCCTGACTCAGGGTTCTGGGCGACTTTTCTGAACTCTGCCCCTTTTTCTAAACATCTCCAATCTTTTTCCTTCACACCTCCTCCTTACCCTTTTCACGGGAGAAGGATCTGCAGGTTCTGAAAGCTTGCACAGCTAAAACATTTTTTTTATATGTGCGTTCTCCTGCTGGCACATGGTGAGTAGATTTTTTGTATATCCAATTACTTTTCAGAAGATCCTTGGAATAATCAAGCTTATCAACCATGAAGACACAACGTAAATGTTCTGCTCTTTCATGGAAAATTTCCAAACTCACTAAATCATCCTCGTATAGTTAGGAATAGAAAGTTGTAGAGCACGGGAAGCGAAGAAAATGAGTGTCTAAAAATCACAAACCATATCCAATCACAGTTGGCACCAAGAGGACAATCTATTGAAAAGGCAGAGAGGAAAAAAGAATAGAATAAGATACTCTTGCAGCACAGAAAGGGAAGTAGCACTGCTAGCGTTAGTGCCCTGTAGTGGCCAAGCACATACTCATAAAAGAGAGGTGAATTCTCTGGGATCATGCTGAAGGAGAGGGTCTCCATGTGAGGACAATTTCTTTGAATTTGAAACTTGATTACAGCATGGTGTTCCTCATGCATCGACATTGTTCATTACTCACCACCATGTTACACACTACAATTCAGAGGCCTCTAATGGCAGTAGGCTGTAAATCTGTAGACATGAAAAATAAAGATGTAGAATGTTACTAACATTTGTTTTATTTAAAAACCTTTAAGAGTTTTCATATAAAAAATTCAGAGAGATTACTTTTCGGTATACCCTCATATACATAAACAATTGGCCAGGTACAAGTAGGATTCACACTCTGAGGGTTCCATACGAACTTCATTATGTATATAGACAGTCCGCCCATACTGCGAATTGAGAATCTTGATATTTTTGCCTGTTATTGAAATTGATACTGGACAGATATCCGTCCCAAGAATTCGAGGACTTGCAAGAATGTTTTAATGTTAAGTTTGAATTTTGATAACAAATGACAATAAAGTATTTTTTTGTGGGACATACTTACCAATTAACAGTTTTCAGATTTTTCCTTTACACGTACTTTTAAACCTTGCTTGTTGCAAATTTCATGATTCTAGGTCAATGGGAAGTACCCCATACATTCTAACAAATGAGTTTGTGAGTGCCAAAATATGTGACATAAATGGCCGTGTCTTTAGACTGCATTGACTTAGAAGCCAAACTTTTTACACTGCCAAAGGACCATAGACATTAGCATGTGACGTAAGTTTCAACTTGATAGATCTATCCGTTTCTGAGAAAACAGGGTCCTAACAGACAGTTGGACTGCTTGGTAACAAATTACCAAAAATTATGTTTTCCATGTCATATAACTCCAAATTATCAATTTCCTGATTTTTTCCTTAACTTTTGCTGTGAAAGTTTGCTACTTGCTGAATTTCATGATTCTACGTCAACAAGGCCTATAGGTTTTGATAAGACATTAATGGCCGAAAAAGGAGTCTTCACAGACAGACGAACACAGAGATAGTCGGATAACAATGACAATCTTTTTTTTTTTTCATATGGTATAATCATAAATTAAGAATTCTCAGATTTTTCCCTTTACTTTTACTATGAAACCTTAATTTTTGTCAAATTTCATAATTCTATGTTAATGGAAAGTAGGTTTTGATGAGAAAGTTTGTAAGTATCAAAATATGTAATGTAAGTAGCTGTATCTTTTGATTGTACTGACTTCAAAGCTGCAATTTTTTGCGCCGTTAAGAGATCACAGATGTTAGTATGTGGCATGAATTTCAACTTGACACATGGACCTGTTACTGAGCAAAAAAGGTTTTTACCTGTCGGACAGACAGGCAAGAAGGTGATCCCAAAAGGGTTCCGTTTTTACTAAAAAAGAAATCTGGAGAAATACAGTAAACATAAAAAAGGAGGCACAATGTGCAGGAAAAAATAAAATAGTACATTTTGCCTCCAAATTCTATCCTTTCACATGCCTTCTGCTTTTTCTGATCCACATTTCAGTGTAAATTTTTATTTCCCTCGCATAATCATGTATCTTACTACCACCTTTTCCTGTTTCTTACTTTTTTCTTTCTACTGATGCAACTTTTAAAATTCTACTAGATGTTCACATTTTTCGCATACACTGAAAAGTGACATATCCAACAAATCAAAATACTCAAGGTAACAGCACCAACAAATTTCTAAACCAGTCTCAAAAAAAAGTGTCTTGGAAATAAAAATATGATACCATGTTTAGCTTACCTGTTGCTGACATCGAAGTTCCGTTACTTCCTTCTGTAAGTTCTGCACTTCTCTATCTAAACGTTGTTTCTCTGCTGCCAGATCACTGTATTTATGCCTTAGAGTTGAAGACTCTTGAGCAGCAGCTTCCAGCTGATTCATTGCTGCCAAATGTTGACCCCTGTAGTATTCAAGTTCTTTCATTGTGTGATCACATCTTCGAATAGTTTCACTGTGTTGCCTGCAAATTTCAGACTATCTCAACAATATGTTTTTATTTTTATTGTTTCACAGTTTTGTGCCTGTTATTTTCTGCAAACAAAAAGACTGGGTGGCTTTGGTTGATAGGTGAGTGCATTACTTTATGAATGTGTAACATACTTTGTAGAAGACACTTTTATTCTGCCTCACATCCTATGCTGACAGAAGTTCAACCTCCCTGCTATCTGTGCTTATTACTACAAAACTGTATTTGATATGGCATCACTGTGGCATCTTTTTACTAACATTCAGACTCCCCGACTCTTTGGTGACATTTTTGCAAACTGCTTTCAATGATGTGACTTACCGAACAAATGTGCTGGCAGGTCGATAGACACACAAACAAACACAAACATACACACAAAATTCAAGCTTTCGCAACAAATTGTTGCCTCATCAGGAAAGAGGGAAGGAGAGGGAAAGACGAAAGGATTTGGGTTTTAAGGGAGAGGGTAAGGAGTCATTCCAATCCCGGGAGCGGAAAGACTTACCTTAGGGGGAAAAAAGGACAGGTATACACTCGCGCACACACACACATATCCATCCGCACATACACAGACACAAGCAGAAATTTTCTTGTGTCTGTGTATGTGCGGATGGATATGTGTCTATGTGCGAGTGTATACCTGTCCTTTTTTCCCCCTAAGGTAAGTCTTTCCGCTCCCGAGATTGGAATGACTCCTTACCCTCTCCCTTAAAACCCACATCCTTTCGTCTTTCCCTCTCCTTCCCTCTTTCCTGATGAGGCAACAGTTTGTTGCGAAAGCTTGAATTTCGTGTGTATGTTTGTGTTTGTTTGTGTGTCTATCGACCTGCCAGCACTTTCGTTCGGTAAGTCACATCACCTGTGTTTTTAGATATATTTTTCCCACATGGAATGTTTCCCCATCAGATGTTACTGCACCAATATGCTCAATGTGTGCATCTCTGAACATAACATTTTTCCTCCTGCTGGTCATCTATTGCTACAGCAACCTGTCTGCTAATTAGTGATGCAACAGTAATGGCTGTCCATTCTATATGTGGCTTTAAATAAATCACTCTACAGCACTGAAGGCAAGTTATTGCAGAACAAAAAGCTAGTCTGAGAAGAAAATGTGGATCAGAAATTTCTGATGCCATCTCTGTGAAAAATATCATCTACTGGCAGTAGTTTAGTTTCAAGGAACACACAATCTGCTTGTACTTCGGGCAGCAAATGATATCTCCAGGAAGACACTATCTCAAACATGAAACCCATATGTAAAAAAGGGATAAGCGTGATCCTTATGCATGTATTATCCCAGTACAACAATACAACACATCAAAACATGCTGTTATAACTACTGTTTTTGCCACCGGGTAGCTTTAAATGCCCAAAAGGGGCAAAATTAGCTAATTTTAAAACAAAACAGCTTATGCAGGAAAATGGCTTCCCTGGAGTCTGCATTTTACTTTTAAAATGTTGAAAGGGTTTGGCAACTGTGAACAAGATCCACAAGTTGCTTATTAAAGTCAAGGATTCTAAATAAGATCTGCCAGTTGTTTGTGTACAGGAACAAACATAATGAGTAATATAATAGTAAAAATTAGGATTGGAAAATTTAGTAGTCTTGAAAACATTAATTATGAACCACCCAAAACTGACCCTTTATTTGCTCGCGTGATTTGTTATCAGCATTCAAAGCAAAAACTCCTGACAACATAATCTCTCTGATTACTGGGCACATTCCTTAATTTTCAAAATTAACACTCTAGTACAAGTGCCCCAGAAATGCTGTAAATTGACAGCAAAATGCATGTTGAAAGCAAAGTGAGTTGAAGTTGTTGCACGTTATTTGTAGTCTCAGAGTCACATGGGTTGTCAACATTTCCAGGTAGTTCTCTCCTGTTACTGTCATCAAACAATCAAGACTCATTTACTCCACGACATGAAATACCATTCCAAACAGCAACACCAGGTTGAGGTACACGTAGCAGAGACATATTACTTTCAAAATAATTACTTTTTAATTAAAGTAATCAGTAATTACTACAAAATGTACATAATACATAAGAACAACTAAATAAGGCCACACAACTTGAAAACTGAAAACACATGAAGCACCAAGGATTGCATAGACAAAATTAGCCTTTCTTATCATGCTAGGAAAAGGTCATATTACTGCCTTGAGGTGCTGATCAGGTTCACAAAAGTAGAGTATTCAGAGCATCATGTTAGGTGAAACATAAAATCATGAATGTCAGATGATTACACCATTAATCAGGCACTGCTATCATATCATAATATAAGTCACATCATCAATTAATAAAAGTTGTGATGGGTAGTGCATTCATTCATGCTATAACTGCTGTCAGTGCTAATGCTATGAACAGATTCATGCCATATGATGGTCAGTCGACTGAAACTGGTTGCTTGAACAAACAATTTTATCAGCAACTCAAGGCGTAACATGATTTTTTTTTTCTTCAAACATTTATAAGCTGTCATGCACCACCTCCGAAAATACACTTATCATACCACTTTTATATAAAAAAAATAAAGATATACTAAAAAAACTGAAATGTGAATATATTTTTGTACCTCCTGAGTAGTTGGAGTTCATGCATCGCTTTGTCACATTGTTGCTTAAGGCCATCATAGTCTCTTACAGAGGCAACCCCAGATG